>NW_025765711.1:0-118695 GCF_003918875.1 Haliotis rubra | reverse complement strand
ATTTATAACGTGCGGTAAATCCAAATAAAGCTATTATTATGATTGATGGAAATGCTAAAATTGTACCTTACTTTGTGTCAACTATTTAAGATACCTATTACACGTATTGAACGATTCCTTGCAGTTTTAGTAATGTAAGTTTGTTTTACTTTCTTAAGGGATGAGCACTTTTTTCTTTTTTTGTAACTGAAATGAATCTTGTCATGCAAAAGGGTTTTTAAAAGTCGAAAAAGGAAATGCAGGAAATTATATTTGGTGTTCTTAAACAGCTGGCCACTATTGTACTCGTGTCTGTGTTGACACTAATATGCTACCAAAATGATTCAGTTTTTAAATCAGAAAATATCCAGATCTGTATTCATGCCTTGGCCATAAGTGCGGTATTGTCTGCGTATACGTTAAGTGGTTAGAAATCGCGCAATATAACCCTTTCTTTCTCTATGTTGCACAACAGGTGGAAATGCATGTAGAAAGATACGTTGTCTGAACGGAGGTGTTTGCCGATCTAGAGGTTCAAAGGGGAGATGTTACTGCAAAGCTCAGTTCCGAGGCAAGAGGTGTCAAAAGAGAGGAGGTAAGTGCCAGTGTCATTTTCTACATACCAACTTTGAATAGGTAATCAATCGCACACTGCCTTATGCTCTGGTAACATTTTTTAGGCTTTGTCGTCTACGTAAAAACTCCAATTCAAGTAATGAAAGTTTCTCAACATTTTAGTAACTTGGTTAGTTTTCCTTTTTCAAATTTGAATGCCCAGCTTTGGTCTTACATAATCATTATAGATACAAAAATGTGCATGACCATAAGTATTGGTAGATTTCCTTCATGAAACAAAATGCACACCTAATCGCCATGGACATCAATATTGGTTTGAATATAAGTACTGATAAGTAGCAAGAGGAAATCAGACTTATTGCATTTAGGTGCTCCTTAATGGCTACACAAAGACAAACAAACACACACACACACATACACACAGAGATAGGTATTCACAGCAAAATACTTTCCAGCAGAGGAACTGCTATAAAATGAACATGACTGGGACTGTATATATGCATATGATATACAATTGTATATTAGTTGAACAGACGACAATTGCAATTTGCACATCGTTTCTTCTCTTTGACTGAAGGAGGCAGGAATCCATGTAGGAGAGTACGTTGTCGCAATGGAGGTACATGCAGATACAGCGGTAAAAGATGGAAATGTTTCTGTAAACGTGGATTCAGAGGCAGCAAATGTCGAAAACCAGTAGGTAAGTACAGATGCCATTATTCTGGATGTACATTTATAACGTGCGGTAAATCCAAATAAAGCTATTATTATGATTGATGGAAATGCTAAAATTGTACCTTACTTTGTGTCAACTATTTAAGATACCTATTACACGTATTGAACGATTCCTTGCAGTTTTAGTAATGTAAGTTTCTTTTACTTTCTTAAAGGATGAGCACTTTTTCTTTTTGTAACTGAAATGAATCTTGTCATGCAAAAGGGTTTTTAAAAAGTCGAAAAAGGAAATGCAGGAAATTATATTTGGTGTTCTTAAACAGCTGGCCACTATTGTACTCGTGTCTGTGTTGACACTAAAATGCTACCAAAATGATTCAGTTTTAAATCAGAAAATATCCAGATCTGTATTCATGCCTTGGCCATAAGTGCGGTATTGTCTGCGTATACGTTAAGTGGTTAGAAATCGCGCAATATAACCCTTTCTTTCTCTATGTTGCACAACAGGTGGAAATGCATGTAGAAAGATACGTTGTCTGAACGGAGGTGTTTGCCGATCTAGAGGTTCAAAGGGGAGATGTTACTGCAAAGCTCAGTTCCGAGGCAAGAGGTGTCAAAAGAGAGGAGGTAAGTGCCAGTGTCATTTTCTACATACCAACTTTGAATAGGTAATCAATCGCACACTGCCTTATGCTCTGGTAACATTTTTTAGGCTTTGTCGTCTACGTAAAAACTCCAATTCAAGTAATGAAAGTTTCTCAACATTTTAGTAACTTGGTTAGTTTTCCTTTTTCAAATTTGAATGGCCAGCTTTGGTCTTACATAATCATTATAGATACAAAAATGTGCATGACCATAAGTATTGGTAGATTTCCTTCATGAAACAAAATGCACACCTAATCGCCATGGACATCAATATTGGTTTGAATATAAGTACTGATAAGTAGCAAGAGGAAATCAGACTTATTGCATTTAGGTGCTCCTTAATGGCTACAAACACAAACAAAACACACACACACACACACACACACACACACAGAGATAGGTATTCACAGCAAAATACTTTCCAGCAGAGGAACTGCTATAAAATGAACATGACTGGGACTGTATATATGCATATGATATACAATTGTATATTAGTTGAACAGACGACAATTGCAATTTGCACATCGTTTCTTCTCTTTGACTGAAGGAGGCAGGAATCCATGTAGGAGAGTACGTTGTCGCAATGGAGGTACATGCAGATACAGCGGTAAAAGATGGAAATGTTTCTGTAAACGTGGATTCAGAGGCAGCAAATGTCGAAAACCAGTAGGTAAGTACAGATGCCATTATTCTGATGTACATTTATAACGTGCGGTAAATCCAAATAAAGCTATTATTATGATTGATGGAAATGCTAAAATTGTACCTTACTTTGTGTCAACTATTTAAGATACCTATTACACGTATTGAACGATTCCTTGCAGTTTTAGTAATGTAAGTTTCTTTTACTTTCTTAAAGGATGAGCACTTTTTCTTTTTTGTAACTGAAATGAATCTTGTCATGCAAAAGGGTTTTTAAAAAGTCGAAAAAGGAAATGCAGGAAATTATATTTGGTGTTCTTAAACAGCTGGCCACTATTGTACTCGTGTCTGTGTTGACACTAAAATGCTACCAAAATGATTCAGTTTTTAAATCAGAAAATATCCAGATCTGTATTCATGCCTTGGCCATAAGTGCGGTATTGTCTGCGTATACGTTAAGTGGTTAGAAATCGCGCAATATAACCCTTTCTTTCTCTATGTTGCACAACAGGTGGAAATGCATGTAGAAAGATACGTTGTCTGAACGGAGGTGTTTGCCGATCTAGAGGTTCAAAGGGGAGATGTTACTGCAAAGCTCAGTTCCGAGGCAAGAGGTGTCAAAAGAGAGGAGGTAAGTGCCAGTGTCATTTTCTACATACCAACTTTGAATAGGTAATCAATCGCACACTGCCTTATGCTCTGGTAACATTTTTTAGGCTTTGTCGTCTACGTAAAAACTCCAATTCAAGTAATGAAAGTTTCTCAACATTTTAGTAACTTGGTTAGTTTTCCTTTTTCAAATTTGAATGGCCAGCTTTGGTCTTACATAATCATTATAGATACAAAAATGTGCATGACCATAAGTATTGGTAGATTTCCTTCATGAAACAAAATGCACACCTAATCGCCATGGACATCAATATTGGTTTGAATATAAGTACTGATAAGTAGCAAGAGGAAATCAGACTTATTGCATTTAGGTGCTCCTTAATGGCTACACAAAGACAAAAAAAAACAAAAACACACACACACACACACACACACACACACACACACACACAGAGATAGGTATTCACAGCAAAATACTTTCCAGCAGAGGAACTGCTATAAAATGAACATGACTGGGACTGTATATATGCATATGATATACAATTGTATATTAGTTGAACAGACGACAATTGCAATTTGCACATCGTTTCTTCTCTTTGACTGAAGGAGGCAGGAATCCATGTAGGAGAGTACGTTGTCGCAATGGAGGTACATGCAGATACAGCGGTAAAAGATGGAAATGTTTCTGTAAACGTGGATTCAGAGGCAGCAAATGTCGAAAACCAGTAGGTAAGTACAGATGCCATTATTCTGGATGTACATTTATAACGTGCGGTAAATCCAAATAAAGCTATTATTATGATTGATGGAAATGCTAAAATTGTACCTTACTTTGTGTCAACTATTTAAGATACCTATTACACGTATTGAACGATTCCTTGCAGTTTTAGTAATGTAAGTTTGTTTTACTTTCTTAAAGGATGAGCACTTTTTTCTTTTTTTGTAACTGAAATGAATCTTGTCATGCAAAAGGGTTTTTAAAAAGTCGAAAAAGGAAATGCAGGAAATTATATTTGGTGTTCTTAAACAGCTGGCCACTATTGTACTCGTGTCTGTGTTGACACTAATATGCTACCAAAATGATTCAGTTTTTAAATCAGAAAATATCCAGATCTGTATTCATGCCTTGGCCATAAGTGCGGTATTGTCTGCGTATACGTTAAGTGGTTAGAAATCGCGCAATATAACCCTTTCTTTCTCTATGTTGCACAACAGGTGGAAATGCATGTAGAAAGATACGTTGTCTGAACGGAGGTGTTTGCCGATCTAGAGGTTCAAAGGGGAGATGTTACTGCAAAGCTCAGTTCCGAGGCAAGAGGTGTCAAAAGAGAGGAGGTAAGTGCCAGTGTCATTTTCTACATACCAACTTTGAATAGGTAATCAATCGCACACTGCCTTATGCTCTGGTAACATTTTTAGGCTTTGTCGTCTACGTAAAACTCCAATTCAAGTAATGAAAGTTTCTCAACATTTTAGTAACTTGGTTAGTTTTCCTTTTCAAATTTGAATGCCCAGCTTTGGTCTTACATAATCATTATAGATACAAAATGTGCATGACCATAAGTATTGGTAGATTTCCTTCATGAAACAAAATGCACACCTAATCGCCATGGACATCAATATTGGTTTGAATATAAGTACTGATAAGTAGCAAGAGGAAATCAGACTTATTGCATTTAGGTGCTCCTTAATGGCTACACAAAGACAAACAAACACACACAAACACACACATACACACATACACACAGAGATAGGTATTCACAGCAAAATACTTTCCAGCAGAGGAACTGCTATAAAATGAACATGACTGGGACTGTATATATGCATATGATATACAATTGTATATTAGTTGAACAGACGACAATTGCAATTTGCACATCGTTTCTTCTCTTTGACTGAAGGAGGCAGGAATCCATGTAGGAGAGTACGTTGTCGCAATGGAGGTACATGCAGATACAGCGGTAAAGATGGAAATGTTTCTGTAAACGTGGATTCAGAGGCAGCAAATGTCGAAAACCAGTAGGTAAGTACAGATGCCATTATTCTGGATGTACATTTATAACGTGCGGTAAATCCAAATAAAGCTATTATTATGATTGATGGAAATGCTAAAATTGTACCTTACTTTGTGTCAACTATTTAAGATACCTATTACACGTATTGAACGATTCCTTGCAGTTTTAGTAATGTAAGTTTGTTTTACTTTCTTAAAGGATGAGCACTGTTTTCCTTTTTGTAACTGAAATGAATCTTGTCATGCAAAAGGGTTTTTAAAAAGTCGAAAAAGGAAATGCAGGAAATTATATTTGGTGTTCTTAAACAGCTGGCCACTATTGTACTCGTGTCTGTGTTGACACTAATATGCTACCAAAATGATTCAGTTTTTAAATCAGAAAATATCCAGATCTGTATTCATGCCTTGGCCATAAGTGCGGTATTGTCTGCGTATACGTTAAGTGGTTAGAAATCGCGCAATATAACCCTTTCTTTCTCTATGTTGCACAACAGGTGGAAATGCATGTAGAAAGATACGTTGTCTGAACGGAGGTGTTTGCCGATCTAGAGGTTCAAAGGGGAGATGTTACTGCAAAGCTCAGTTCCGAGGCAAGAGGTGTCAAAAGAGAGGAGGTAAGTGCCAGTGTCATTTTCTACATACCAACTTTGAATAGGTAATCAATCGCACACTGCCTTATGCTCTGGTAACATTTTTTAGGCTTTGTCGTCTACGTAAAAACTCCAATTCAAGTAATGAAAGTTTCTCAACATTTTAGTAACTTGGTTAGTTTTCCTTTTCAAATTTGAATGCCCAGCTTTGGTCTTACATAATCATTATAGATACAAAAATGTGCATGACCATAAGTATTGGTAGATTTCCTTCATGAAACAAAATGCACACCTAATCGCCATGGACATCAATATTGGTTTGAATATAAGTACTGATAAGTAGCAAGAGGAAATCAGACTTATTGCATTTAGGTGCTCCTTAATGGCTACACAAAGACAAACAAACACACACACACACACACACACACACAGAGATAGGTATTCACAGCAAAATACTTTCCAGCAGAGGAACTGCTATAAAATGAACATGACTGGGACTGTATATATGCATATGATATACAATTGTATATTAGTTGAACAGACGACAATTGCAATTTGCACATCGTTTCTTCTCTTTGACTGAAGGAGGCAGGAATCCATGTAGGAGAGTACGTTGTCGCAATGGAGGTACATGCAGATACAGCGGTAAAAGATGGAAATGTTTCTGTAAACGTGGATTCAGAGGCAGCAAATGTCGAAAACCAGTAGGTAAGTACAGATGCCATTATTCTGGATGTACATTTATAACGTGCGGTAAATCCAAATAAAGCTATTATTATGATTGATGGAAATGCTAAAATTGTACCTTACTTTGTGTCAACTATTTAAGATACCTATTACACGTATTGAACGATTCCTTGCAGTTTTAGTAATGTAAGTTTGTTTTACTTTCTTAAAGGATGAGCACTGTTTTCCTTTTTGTAACTGAAATGAATCTTGTCATGCAAAAGGGTTTTTAAAAAGTCGAAAAAGGAAATGCAGGAAATTATATTTGGTGTTCTTAAACAGCTGGCCACTATTGTACTCGTGTCTGTGTTGACACTAATATGCTACCAAAACGATTCAGCTTTTAAATCAGAAAATATCCAGATCTGTATTCATGCCTTGGCCATAAGTGCGGTATTGTCTGCGTATACGTTAAGTGGTTAGAAATCGCGCAATATAACCCTTTCTTTCTCTATGTTGCACAACAGGTGGAAATGCATGTAGAAAGATACGTTGTCTGAACGGAGGTGTTTGCCGATCTAGAGGTTCAAAGGGGAGATGTTACTGCAAAGCTCAGTTCCGAGGCAAGAGGTGTCAAAAGAGAGGAGGTAAGTGCCAGTGTCATTTTCTACATACCAACTTTGAATAGGTAATCAATCGCACACTGCCTTATGCTCTGGTAACATTTTTTAGGCTTTGTCGTCTACGTAAAACTCCAATTCAAGTAATGAAAGTTTCTCAACATTTTAGTAACTTGGTTAGTTTTCCTTTTCAAATTTGAATGCCCAGCTTTGGTCTTACATAATCATTATAGATACAAAATGTGCATGACCATAAGTATTGGTAGATTTCCTTCATGAAACAAAATGCACACCTAATCGCCATGGACATCAATATTGGTTTGAATATAAGTACTGATAAGTAGCAAGAGGAAATCAGACTTATTGCATTTAGGTGCTCCTTAATGGCTACACAAAACAAAAACAAACAAACACACACACACATACACACACAGAGATAGGTAGGTATTCACAGCAAAATACTTTCCAGCAGAGGAACTGCTATAAAATGAACATGACTGGGACTGTATATATGCATATGATATACAATTGTATATTAGTTGAACAGACGACAATTGCAATTTGCACATCGTTTCTTCTCTTTGACTGAAGGAGGCAGGAATCCATGTAGGAGAGTACGTTGTCGCAATGGAGGTACATGCAGATACAGCGGTAAAAGATGGAAATGTTTCTGTAAACGTGGATTCAGAGGCAGCAAATGTCGAAAACCAGTAGGTAAGTACAGATGCCATTATTCTGGATGTACATTTATAACGTGCGGTAAATCCAAATAAAGCTATTATTATGATTGATGGAAATGCTAAAATTGTACCTTACTTTGTGTCAACTATTTAAGATACCTATTACACGTATTGAACGATTCCTTGCAGTTTTAGTAATGTAAGTTTCTTTTACTTTCTTAAAGGATGAGCACTTTTTTCTTTTTTGTAACTGAAATGAATCTTGTCATGCAAAAGGGTTTTTAAAAAGTCGAAAAAGGAAATGCAGGAAATTATATTTGGTGTTCTTAAACAGCTGGCCACTATTGTACTCGTGTCTGTGTTGACACTAATATGCTACCAAAATGATTCAGTTTTTAAATCAGAAAATATCCAGATCTGTATTCATGCCTTGGCCATAAGTGCGGTATTGTCTGCGTATACGTTAAGTGGTTAGAAATCGCGCAATATAACCCTTTCTTTCTCTATGTTGCACAACAGGTGGAAATGCATGTAGAAAGATACGTTGTCTGAACGGAGGTGTTTGCCGATCTAGAGGTTCAAAGGGGAGATGTTACTGCAAAGCTCAGTTCCGAGGCAAGAGGTGTCAAAAGAGAGGAGGTAAGTGCCAGTGTCATTTTCTACATACCAACTTTGAATAGGTAATCAATCGCACACTGCCTTATGCTCTGGTAACATTTTTTAGGCTTTGTCGTCTACGTAAAAACTCCAATTCAAGTAATGAAAGTTTCTCAACATTTTAGTAACTTGGTTAGTTTTCCTTTTTCAAATTTGAATGGCCAGCTTTGGTCTTACATAATCATTATAGATACAAAAATGTGCATGACCATAAGTATTGGTAGATTTCCTTCATGAAACAAAATGCACACCTAATCGCCATGGACATCAATATTGGTTTGAATATAAGTACTGATAAGTAGCAAGAGGAAATCAGACTTATTGCATTTAGGTGCTCCTTAATGGCTACACAAAGACAAACAAACACACACACACACACACACACACACACACAGAGAGATAGGTATTCACAGCAAAATACTTTCCAGCAGAGGAACTGCTATAAAATGAACATGACTGGGACTGTATATATGCATATGATATACAATTGTATATTAGTTGAACAGACGACAATTGCAATTTGCACATCGTTTCTTCTCTTTGACTGAAGGAGGCAGGAATCCATGTAGGAGAGTACGTTGTCGCAATGGAGGTACATGCAGATACAGCGGTAAAAGATGGAAATGTTTCTGTAAACGTGGATTCAGAGGCAGCAAATGTCGAAAACCAGTAGGTAAGTACAGATGCCATTATTCTGGATGTACATTTATAACGTGCGGTAAATCCAAATAAAGCTATTATTATGATTGATGGAAATGCTAAAATTGTACCTTACTTTGTGTCAACTATTTAAGATACCTATTACACGTATTGAACGATTCCTTGCAGTTTTAGTAATGTAAGTTTGTTTTACTTTCTTAAAGGATGAGCACTTTTTCTTTTTGTAACTGAAATGAATCTTGTCATGCAAAAGGGTTTTAAAAAGTCGAAAAAGGAAATGCAGGAAATTATATTTGGTGTTCTTAAACAGCTGGCCACTATTGTACTCGTGTCTGTGTTGACACTAATATGCTACCAAAATGATTCAGTTTTTAAATCAGAAAATATCCAGATCTGTATTCATGCCTTGGCCATAAGTGCGGTATTGTCTGCGTATACGTTAAGTGGTTAGAAATCGCGCAATATAACCCTTTCTTTCTCTATGTTGCACAACAGGTGGAAATGCATGTAGAAAGATACGTTGTCTGAACGGAGGTGTTTGCCGATCTAGAGGTTCAAAGGGGAGATGTTACTGCAAAGCTCAGTTCCGAGGCAAGAGGTGTCAAAAGAGAGGAGGTAAGTGCCAGTGTCATTTTCTACATACCAACTTTGAATAGGTAATCAATCGCACACTGCCTTATGCTCTGGTAACATTTTTAGGCTTTGTCGTCTACGTAAAACTCCAATTCAAGTAATGAAAGTTTCTCAACATTTTAGTAACTTGGTTAGTTTTCCTTTTTCAAATTTGAATGGCCAGCTTTGGTCTTACATAATCATTATAGATACAAAAATGTGCATGACCATAAGTATTGGTAGATTTCCTTCATGAAACAAAATGCACACCTAATCGCCATGGACATCAATATTGGTTTGAATATAAGTACTGATAAGTAGCAAGAGGAAATCAGACTTATTGCATTTAGGTGCTCCTTAATGGCTACACAAAGACAAACAAACACACACACACACACACACACACACAGAGATAGGTATTCACAGCAAAATACTTTCCAGCAGAGGAACTGCTATAAAATGAACATGACTGGGACTGTATATATGCATATGATATACAATTGTATATTAGTTGAACAGACGACAATTGCAATTTGCACATCGTTTCTTCTCTTTGACTGAAGGAGGCAGGAATCCATGTAGGAGAGTACGTTGTCGCAATGGAGGTACATGCAGATACAGCGGTAAAAGATGGAAATGTTTCTGTAAACGTGGATTCAGAGGCAGCAAATGTCGAAAACCAGTAGGTAAGTACAGATGCCATTATTCTGGATGTACATTTATAACGTGCGGTAAATCCAAATAAAGCTATTATTATGATTGATGGAAATGCTAAAATTGTACCTTACTTTGTGTCAACTATTTAAGATACCTATTACACGTATTGAACGATTCCTTGCAGTTTTAGTAATGTAAGTTTCTTTTACTTTCTTAAAGGATGAGCACTTTTTCTTTTTGTAACTGAAATGAATCTTGTCATGCAAAAGGGTTTTAAAAGTCGAAAAAAATGGAAATGCAGGAAATTATATTCAATCATAGATCAGTTGACTCGGAGGCAGTATATTTTCAATGAAGGAGGATAAATCCACAACGCATGTATATTTGATCTTCCTTTTTTTGTCCAAGGTGGCTTTGGTCTGTGCAATAGACGATTGTGCCGCAATGGTGGTACATGCAAGCAGATTGGTAAAAGCTTAAGATGGGTATGTCTATGTCGACGTGGATTCAGTGGCATGAGATGTGAAAGGAGAGTTGGTGAGTGTCCTTCTCTATATTGTGTGGAGTAGGTGATACTTGCAGTATAATTTTCATTTAGAATTAATTCAAAGTTCGATTGTGTTAGTTAAGCTCTTTCTTTGAATAATATGTACTGTACATCTGGAAAGTGACAAATTAAATACAGATAGTTCCAGTAGTGATGAAGAAACTAGTTTTCAAATGACATGTGCATTAGGAGATTATATCATACCGCATACAGTGTTTTATTTGTATTTTTATGACCTCTAGTCAATCATTAGAGCAGACAAGATGTCGCTGAATATACCATCTATGAATATCTATTTAAGAGAACTAAGAATCATTTACTCTCCTTCATTTTAAATATAGTGGAATAAGTTTCCGTTCAGGACCAGATGAAATCGAAAGTCTTCCAACAAAGTCTATCACCTAATAATGTGTGTATATATGTTGTGGGTACTTTGTTTTCTTGTGAGCGATTTACACATATGAAAAATATGAATTTGAAAGCCCAATCATCACTTTCATTTTATCTCTGGTTTTGCCAGTGTTCTAAGAATCAATTTCTTATGATCATCATGCTAATACGATGTGAAACTATTGAAATGCAGCTCAATCGCACACAAAAATATATTCGCTTGATCTTCCAGGGTGCCGCCAAAGGAAACTGGATATCCTGATTGTTGAAGATGTTTCTAACTCTATCGGGACATTTCAGTACAGCAGTGTAAAACGATTCGAGCAGCAAATGCTCAAAACATTTGACATAAGCTCTCAAACCATTAATGTTGCTTTCTTGGTATTTTCCGTAAATGCAAGAGTGGTATTCCCACTAAATGCCTACTCTAATAACAAAAGAGGTGTTCTTGCAGCCGTGGATTCGCAACGTAATGAAGGTGGTGCAAGTACACATATTGGCGAAGCCGTCAAATTGGCTAACACCGACGTGTTTACAAGAAGAAATGGTGACCGTCCTGACGCTGACAATATGATCATTTTCTTTACCGACGCCGAAGGTACATGCGATGACAAATTAGTTGTGGCTGCCAATATCGGTTACCTTCAGGCAAAATCTGAAATCTTCGTCGTCTTTACGAAGGAACACATCGAGAGCCCTGGCAGAAATATCACTATCAGTGCACTTGCCTCTGATCCCGATAATAAACATGCATTCCACGTGGATCATCCTGATTCTGTCGATGCAATCACGAAAAGCGTCATTGCTTGTAAGGCACCTTGAGCGCCATAGTTGTGTGAGACGTTGATGGCTGTAATCAGATAATGTCAGTGACATGAAAATAAATATTCCGCATCTTACGATGACTTAATATTGTTTATTTCTCACCAGTTATAATGGACCCGTTATACAATCAGTTGAGTAGCTATAATTTTGAAAGTGAAACTGAATTTGTAGCTATTTAATAACACTTCCTTAAGCGACATTTAGAAGCTGGTATGATGAAGTGGAACACTTTTGATGGATAGACAACTTCTTTGTTGCAGTAGTAGTTGCGACGTTTCGGTGTAGATCCTAACACCGTTATCAAGCAAATTATGATACTGTGGCGACTCAAATATAGGGGCACGTGCCGCCCCCTAAACCTACGAATCAAGGAACATCAGACATCTGTAAAGAAAAAAGACTCCAAATCAGCCATTTCCGACCACACCCAAGCCCACCCGAACCATACCATACTTTCGAACAACATCAGCATCCCAGAAGCCAACCGGTCAGATTACATTATAAGAAAACTCTTAGATGCAATCAACATCAAACGACTCCACCCGGCAATCAACAAAGATCAAGGTTATTACATTCCGACGGCTTACAATCAACTAATCAAGCCTAGTCAAGAATAACCCACCCTTTGTCTACTGGCTTTAATCATTCCTATCACAACAAGTCTCATGTCAACACACCGTACATCAACCTCTTCTATTGTATAAACCAAGACCCGCCATGTATATATTTCTCCTTGTGCAAATGTTGTGTATAAGTTGCTTGATAACGGTGTCAGGATCTACACCGAAACGTCGCAACTACTACTGCAACAAAGAAGTTATCTATCCATAAAAAGTGTTCCACCTATTTAATGACAGTTACAAACGATAATTAATAGTAGGAATATTAAGCTTAACAATACCGTAATACCTTTCCCACCGTGCATTCGTTTCTTGTATACCTTGGGGCACGTTAACCATCATTTCTAAAATTGTAATGTAGAGGGATTCAAAAGTTTCAACAACACAATCACAAAAGAAAGAAAGAAAAAATGTGACCAGTATTCAAAGTCTGCAGTTGAAGATGTGTTCCAAATTAAAATGAATTTACATTATGATGGGAGACTGATCAAAGTGTCCATGCAACAACATTAAGTCTTTTGGGACACTCAAATACACTTCTTTGAGAGGCATTTAGAAGTTGGAGCAGTAAGGAAGGATAACAATATATGGATGAACAACTTCTTTATTGCTGTGAGAGCGACGTTTCGGTGTAGGTTCTAACTCCGTTATCAAGCAAGTGAATACAGATGTTATTGTAAACGTCCGCGCTGGGCTGTATTCACTGTTCCATATATATGACACATTTGTATCAATATATCTTAACCTGACTTACTGTTGGTTACCCAGCTATATTGGAATCACTCGTAACTCAATGGCTGATGCTGCAGCTAAAGCAGCACTCAGCAAATCTGTGGCACCATTTCTGATGCCTTAGAGTGATTATAACCCTGTTATAAGAAGTTACATCAGGGGCTTAATGCAAAAGAAGTGTGACAATCAAGCAGGTATAAATAAATTATAATGAAATAAAGCGAACTATTGGTTACACATATTTTGGATGTCTTCAGATTTGAAGAGGCCATCTTAGGAAGAAATAAATCTACAATGAATATGTCTCATAAGGTCTCAGAATAAACAGATCTATTACATACAGTGATATAGGCTATAGTGAAATACAAGTGATATTTTTGGAAACGGTTCAACCGAGGATCCAAAATACCGGTGTGAGAGTTCATGTGACCCGCTCATTCACTGCCCGTTTTGTAAGTTGGCTATAAACGAATTGCGCTCATTACTGTGTATCATGAACGATACAAGTCAGTGTACAGACATACGTAAAAACAACAAAGAGGTTGGAGCACAAAATTTTAATGCAATGCATACGTTTCACAATTTTCATTGTTTCCCTTTTGCCATTTAATAACCGTACATGTAAACCTGTGGCAGAAGTCGTTCGAAGCTGAAATTTGCCAAATACCTTCATGAAAATACAATATGTATATTAAACTAGAATGCCTTGACGCACTAGCAGTCTCTACATTATGACCAGAGTTACTACAAACAAAAAAACAATGAGATATCATTGGAAATTGTATTCTAAAATAACCTGGCACATTTATACAAATACCTACAAAGGTATTACTATAGCAGTACAAGCTAGCGTTGACGCGCGAATTTAAAGGCAGTATGATACAAAAGCAGTGATGATGGCTTTACAGACAGAGGTGGTAAAGACCACCTTACTGCAACAGCGGGCAACCTGTACTGCAGATTAATTTGTATTGATATTGTGATTCCTTTATAGCAGTCTGTTATCATTGTAAATTTAAAGAACCACTAAACTTTGTTTTTGTTACTCTTTAACCATTACATATGAAAGATTTGTGGTTAGTCTTATGCGGAACACCAAATTTATTCTTTAAAACTTGTGGTTAATTAATACCGATTCGATTAAAAGTGGCGATTAAAAGTCGCCTGCTTCCCTCTCGCCCGCCAACGAAACCACAGACAGGTTACGTAACTCTGTCGCCAGAGCACTGCAGTGACGTCATATGAGGAACGATTTTCAGTTAGTTGTATAGAAAGTGTGTAGCACGCTCATCATTTTGATGATTTCTCGACATGAACGACGACATGCCGAATCGTTGCTTTGTCGTCAATTGCTCCTAGGGGTCGGGTGATGGTGTCACCATGCACAGATTTCCACAGGACCCCGCAGTTCGTGCTTAATGGGTTATGTTTGTGAGTGCGAAGAGAGCGTTGTGGAAGCCTGAAACGATATCTTACTTGTGTTCAGATCGCTTCACGGAAGTTAAAGAATCAAAACTACTTACTAGTTATAGTAAAATATGTATATGATTGATGACCATAAAGATTTTCCATAACACAACTTGTAACATAACGATTTCTTCCTTGGAAGTGAGGTTGTGGTCGAAGTAACAATAATATTGTAAGTAGTATTATATTGACACCCACCTCGCTGCCAGGAGAGAAATTGTTATGTTATACGCTATGTCATGCAAAATCCTATTGGCCATCAATAAAATACATATTTTACTACCAGTAGAAAGTAGTTTTGATTTTGTAACTCGGTGAAAACAAACCTAAAAAGCACTTATCCACAGACTGGCGGATGTTCCCGACGACAAATGAATAAAAAACAATATGCAAATATTAAAATTAAAACAGATTAAAGTTATAGGAACAATAATCAGGCCATTACCTTGTTTGAGGAATGTATCCATCAATATCCACAAAACTGTTCCAAATGATGTGTCTTTTAACAGTTTAATATACGAAAAAGTGATAAATCTTTTCAGGTATTGGTGTATAGTCTCATTGGTCACCCAAGATAGCACACCTGGCAACTAATTGCATAATGTCCGCCTTTCATTAAAAACAGTAATTTAGTTAGTTTTCAATAATGGGCAATCAATCAATGTATTGCCGGTTAATCCTTTGAAAGAAGGACGTTGTTTTACGCAGACACCGACACGGCAGAGTGTATTCAGTATAGATTAGTAAATCTACATACATAAACACTACCTTTGACAAATCCGCTGTGTAAGATAAAAGTAATTAATCAATCAGCATGTTATCGGTTAATCCTTTGATCGATGTTTATAATGTTGAATATTTACTCCAGACACAAGAAATGCCAAATGGGAACCTTTGTCGGGTAATCTAAGTGTGTTACCACTCAATTATACCTGTTATAAATTCATTAACTCACCATCAAGTGAATGATGACAAATAACATGTGTAGGTTTATACCACCTAACACGGGTTACAACAAGGGAGTATTAATTGCTGTATTGTATGTGAAAACTTATGGGCCGACACTGTTTTGAGAATACAAACAGATTTTTGGCATGACATGTTTAAATATCGAGGTAAAAAACACAGAAATGGGATCAATTTGGATCAGTCATTATACAAATAGGGCCTAACGACACCAATCAATTGTGACAGAAGCGTCTATGAAAACAAGTTGTAACTCGGAAACTAGGCAAAGCAGGAGACAAAATTAAATGCCAGTAGATTGTGAGAACATATAGCTTTCATTTTCCACAACAATTGTCACGATTTCAGGTTTATACAAGCCTGTAAACAAGATACTTTACCCCCTAAAATGTAGATGAATTCTGCATCGGCCCTCAAAGCTATTCCTCATATGACGTCACAGAGTCGCGCCGCTCTGATTGGTTGAAATTTCGTTCGCGAGTGAGAATTGTGCACTATTGTCAAAAAGGTCGATTTAAGTCAATTAAAGGTAGAAATGAGTAGTTTTAATGACGGGGTTTCATTTATAACGATGCCAGTTAGTGATTTATGTATTTTTATCCCCTAGGGTTTATGTGACCTTTAACATTGTCACGTTGCAATTTTATGATGCCCCGTATATAAGGCGTGACTTGTGGCCCTAAAATACTTGGGCGGTGGGGGTTGTCTAGTGGACAAAGCGTCCGCCCGTCACGCCGAAGACCCCGGGTTCGATTCCCCACATGGGTACATGTGTGAAGTCCATTTCTGGTGTCCCTTGTCGTGATATTGCTGGAATATTGCTAAAAGCGGCGTAAAACTAACCTCACTCACTCACCTACAGTGCTTCCTGCAAAGGGCAGTGTAAGCAGAATCAGCAGGAACGGTATCTGGCACGAACCTCACCATCCAAGGTGATATCGCAGGATTGATATGACACTTTCTTCTTTGATAGTTTCCAATTGTAAACATACTATTAGGCGACAGGAGATCAGGCCTTGTCAATTTCACATCATCCTAGTAGTATTTAAATAAATTTATCATTCAGTTTGTTTAAAGTGTCATTGCTCGGAGAGCTTCGAGTGCGCAAGGATGTGCTAAGATGCACATTTATCACATCGTTGCTGAAACTAAGCATGCTCATTAATTCTTTGACTGAGCATGAGAACTGCGGTAATCATAAAACAAACAAACCAACATCTAGTTACATTCCTATGCAACGTACTGGTAGACTCGATCAACTCCATCAAGCAGGCGAGTTAAATACAAACACAAACAGGAGATATATGCATAGCTGTGGGAATAGACAGAAAGACACTTGGGTTGCAACCAATATGATGTAAAGGAATATGATACTGGGATGAGTGAGGGGTTCCTGTTGATGGTGCTGCTGCTACTGTGGTAGTTATGATTACACACTTCTCAGAGGGGTACACAAAGTCCGCAGTCTGGACTACAGTTGTCCGACTTCCATTTGTGTGGAAGTCGCGGTGGCTGAGCAGGTTAGGCGGCTGACTTTGTGTGCTGGCGATTAGGTGCCTGACTCTGAGGGTGTGGGTTCGAATCCCGGATGGGACTAAACCCCCAAAAGTACTAGAATTTGTACTTTTATAAGAAAGTGTAATCCCAAACATGACATATGTTACATTGCTGTGGCAGTTGTTGTTGTGCTGTGAGCTGACAGTGAACAGGTAATAATTGATCATGATGATGTTTTGCAGGTTTTTTGATAAAACATATAAGGCGTAAGGGTTATTTTAAAGCTGTTTTGTGTTCTAAGATATGAGTGAGTTGAGTTTAACAAATCTTTGGATAGTATTTCAGTTCTGTAACGCCAAGGCAGCTAAATATAGGAGGAGTGGCTAGGCGTGAGACATGGTCCTTATGAAACATCGCAACCAGCTGCAATGAACTGTTCCCATCGGTATGCTAGTAGAGAGTTTAGTGTCTTGCATAAGCTATCAGTGGATATGGAAATCTTCATCAATCAGTTCAACCAGACCGTTGTAGCCGCAATCCCATAAAAGCTGAAGAAACTGTTTGAACCAATTCTCCTTCCTTCGGGGCAGTACAACTGATATCAGCCATTTTGCAGCGGATATTCGGCCATTGTTGTCAGCTAGTCTGCAAAGCAGTTGTCCGTCTTCGTCGTCTTGAACAAAAGTAAAGAAATATTGTCACGTTTTAGTGCAGCAAAAAGCAGTTGTCAGTTCTGAAGCAATAGTGAATGAGTGAGTGAGTTTAGTTTTACGCCACTTTTAGCAATATTCAAGCAATATCACGGCGGGGGACACCAGAAATGGGCTTCACACATTGTACCCATGTACATTTCTGGTGTCCATCTCCGTGATGTTGCTGGGGCGGTGGGGTAGCCTAGTGGTTAAAGCGTTGGCTCGTCACGTCGAAGACCCGGGTTCGAATCCCCACATGGGTACAATGTGTAAAGCCCATTTCTTGTGTCCCCCGCCGTGATGCTGCTGGAATATTGCTAAAAGCGGCGTAAAACCAAACTCAGTCAGTCAGTCAGTCCGTGATGTTGCTGGAATATTGTTAAAAGTGACGTAAAATTAAACTCACTCGAACCGTCCTTATAAGGATACGGTGCTGTCACAGACGTCAACACTGTGATCCCGGTTACCATGACATTGAACATAGGGTATGAGAAATGACCAACGAGACGATGAAATGCACAATACCAGTCACATCAATAACATATATATACTACCCATCAAAATATTTGACACACTTAAAGCACTCACTACATGTTATGTATACATATGTGGTTACATCGAAGATAATTTTCTCCACTAACTTCGGGGAACCAACTGCAAACCGTGTGCAGACGAATTGCACGAGGATCATGCATCAACTCGTTGAAAAACATGTGCAAATATCGTGCATGTGAACAGCTGCGTTTTGGTGTTAAGTTTTGTTAAGAATTCTCCAATTTTCACTGAGTTTCACCATTTATTAAACTCATGACAATAATCGTTTCAAAGTTATGAATTTCTTACACAATAAATCAGTTCATGTGTAAACAGAACCTTTAAACAGTATCGAATATTTTGCAAAATCTAGCTTAGAATAGTTGACTGAAGTAAGTGGCTACATTTACACTAGTGAGTCTAAACTTTGGATTGGTAGTATGTATTCATGTCATACAGCTTTGAGATGTACATCAGTGTTTGGTCAGATTCAATAATGTGACAATTTCTAAGACAACTAATCCCAGACTGCTACACCTTTGACAAATACACAAGAGGCCCGCCTGAACCATTTACCGTTACGGATATCATAACCATACAGTAGTCCGATGACTACACTGGACACTGATACGAGTCTGGTCGGTTATCTCCCAATTGACAGACAGTCATTTGACAGACAGTCAATTGACAGACACCCAACTGACAGACACCCAATTGACAGACACTGAACTATAAGGTTAGTTAGGGTAACACCTACAGGTATAAACAGTCCACTGTCTAGTGTGTGTGTGTGTAAGTATGGTTTTACGCCGCTTTTAGCAATATTCCAGCAATATCACGGCGGGGGACACCAGAAATGGGTTTCACACATTGTACCCATGTGGGGTTTCGAAGCCGGGTCTTCGGCGTGACGAGCGGACGCTTTAACTACTAGACTACCCCACCGCCCCTCCACTGTCTAGTGAGTAGAGTAGGGTGAGCCTGAAACAGGTTCGTTACTGAGAAGTTTGATTGTGTGTAAATAGGACTTTGTTGTGATTAACTGATAATCTATCTTCTCTTCTCAAAATTATTTTTGCTATCAATTATTATCGAATATAAAAACAGTTTTGTCACTGAGAGGTTTGATTGTGTTTATTGATTTAAACATTTCATGCATTCAAAGAAGGATTGGACACAACTTACCAACTCAGAAAAGTCCTCTCCCAATAATAGGATATGTACAACAGAAGTTAACTAAGAAAACGTTTTGTTTGAGAGATATAAACAAATGGCATTGTGTAATCATAGATTAATAAGAAACCTGCATTCCCATGTTAGATACGATTAATACCAGTCAATATTCTAATTTCAGTTTACAGTTTACTTTGATTCGTATACAATGGACATTCAAGGCAGTAATTAAAAACATTCTCACAGCCATGGCCACATTGACATGATGCATCATTGTTTATATTTATTCTAATAAATCATAATTAAGTGTATCTTAATCTTCTGTGCAAAACATTTATCTTCCTTATTCCATATGAATAATATCTAAACCCAAATGTTTCTGAAAATCAACTTTTTTTGCAGCATTCAAAATTCAAATTAATGTCTTTTCGGCCATCTTTCAAAGTGAATAATATAACTTTAGTTTTATCTTTCGTTTTTATTTGGACTATTCCATTATAATGAGTAGGTTACTGGTAGTAGCTAATCTGTTCATGGAACCGTAAATGTTGTTGTTTTAAGGCGTCTGCTAACTGCCTGTCTGTGTAATGGGAGGACAGTGGTCCGAGTTGTTTTCAGTCGGCTTGGGG
Organism: Haliotis rubra; assembly: GCF_003918875.1. NCBI lineage: Eukaryota > Metazoa > Mollusca > Gastropoda > Lepetellida > Haliotidae > Haliotis > Haliotis rubra. The sequence continues at coordinate 98,341 of NW_025765711.1, read as the reverse complement.
CCTAAGGACCTACGTTAATTTGGAACGCTGGTTTGAATTGGTCAGACTTGCTGATTTAGTTAACACATGTCATCTTGTCCCAGTTACTCGATGCTCAGAGTGTCTATCACAGGATTATGTGTTCTATACTCGTGTATTTTTACAGACCGCTGTTATAGAGCTGGAAACCTGCAGAGTGGGGCTTTACACACCACAACGAAATATCGCAATTGAATGCGAGTGATCTTGGTGCGTGTTACCATTAAGCTGAACCCCAAACGCATTGGTATAGCTTTCACTTGTCACTGATCGTTTAATATTTAAACCTACGTGAACAATCGTTAGACGCTAAAGGAATGCTACTTCGCATTATGTATCGAGGCTCCATGGATGGGTCCCATGATGGCAGCTGTAAAATATATATTTCACTGAACTCTACTCTATCTATTAATAAGATATCACAATACCCACCCATCCAGTTGTCCTGGACAAGCCTGGGATACAGGGCTCTGAAGTCAATCGTCTCACTGATGTCTTTACAGAAGAACTGGATTAGCCTGCAGTGTTCCTTGTGTTGGTCGGGGTCCAGGGTGTCGTCGCCCCGCAGTAGTTCAGACACATAGACGTAACCTAGAGAGAAAGTGGTATTCATAAGGTAATATATGTATTGTCTTTATATGAAAACAAGATACATTATAAACTTATAACTGCAACCTTGACGACGGACGTTTTGGCCATTGCTTACGGAAAATGGAGACTCGGGCTAAGCTATATATTTTGTATATACAGTTAAACATGTCGTATGATGGACTATTCGTTACTGTGCAGATGGATTTACATAAAGGTATATCAAACATGTAGTGCAGTCTTTGGGCTCATTTGGAATCAATTGTGTCGTGATATCGAATTTAAAAGTGTCCTAGAGCCTCACCTCTCTTCAACAGAACACATTCGTGTTTTACCGCCATTAGGTGGTGCTTTGTTATACATGGTGCTAACTCCATTTTTCTCACTCACTTAACATATACCTAATCAGCATACCTTTTCAAGTCATTCAAAATCATACATCTGGTATAGGATATTTTGTGAGACGTGTAATTCCCACTATCTCCAGCCATGCTATATTTGCTGGAATCAGTTAAATTTCAAGTGAAATGTCATCAACAAATGCGACTCCGATTCTGCTATTTAAAAGGTAATCAGTTTTAATCAGCCTTTCCATCGAGACTAAAAAACACAATTGACAGAACCAAAAGACGAACCAGAAGCTCAATGGTAACAGACATCACTCCTGAAAGAACATACCATCGATCTCCAGTATCTGACCAAACAGATAATAGTCTCTGGCTTCCCCGTTTGCTTTCATATAGTCAAGGAATGCCTTTGTTGCCTTGGACTGTTGGTGAAGGTTTTCCAGTGCCATGATGTTATTGACGGTTTCCTGGTGCTCTGAAGGCATATAATGAGTGAGTGGATTTAGACACAGTCAGCAAAATTCCTGCTTGTGTAAACCATGAAGACGAGACAAAACAGGCAAAACCAGCGGGTGACCTAATTAGCAGGTCGCCCATTGTGATCCCCCGATAACCATTTCAGTAGTCTAATTCTATTATCATTTAGTAAGAGGGAACCATTCTGCGATTGAAATTTCCACTTAGGTGGTGCAAGCTAGACGCCAGAACAGGAAGAATATACAGAGATACATATCCAATCATTGCAACATTAAACAATTATAATCCTTTTGCTATTAAAACACGAGTCATCAGGAGATGACAAATCACCCCGACCCCTCTAAAAAAAAAGAACAAATCAACTGACAATTACTTAAAGTCCAACTTGATTTTGTTTGGACAAGGTCCAAATTGTTTCCATGGAAATCAGGAAATATAAAAATGCCAAAACTCTGCAAATAGCAAAAGGCAATACTTTAAGATCTGTTTGACATATCTGTCAAGTCTTGTAGAAAGATATTGAACGGTTTCCGAGTTGTGCTCCGGAAACGAAGGTCACCCCTCTCTTTTTTATGACTATGTCCGGAAGCACTAAGACTAAGTCTGAATCGTTTCCATGGAAGCCAAGAAACATAAAAATGCCAAAATTCTATAAATAGTAAAAGGCACCACTTTAGCTTATGTCTGAAACATCTACCAAGTCTTGAAGAAAGATAATGATCGGTTTTCGAGTTGTGCTTCGGATACGAAGGTCACTCCTCCCTTTTGAGATTAAGTTCAACTCGTTTCCATGGAAACCAAGAAAAATATAAATGACAAAAATCTGCAGATAGCAAAAGGCACCACATCAAGATCTGTCACATATATCTGCCAAGTTCTGTTGAAAGATATTGAACGGTTTTTGAGTTGTGCTCCGGAAACGAAGCCCATCCCTCCCTTTTGAGACTAAGTCTGAATCGTTTCCATGGAAACCGAGAAAAATATAGATGCCAAAAATCTGCAAATAGCAAAAGACACCACATCAAGATCTGCTTACATATCTGCCAAGTTTTGCTGAAAGATATTTAACAGTTTTCGAGTTGTGCTCCGAAAACGAAGTCCACCCTTCCCTTTTGAGATTAAGTTTAACTCGTTTCCATGGAAAATAAAAATGACAAAAATCTGCAAACAGCAAAAGGCACCACTTTAGATTCTGTTTGATATATCTTCCACGTTTTGTTGAAAAATATTGAACTGTTTTTGAGTTGTGCTCCGGAAACCAAACCAATGCCTCCTTTTTGAGACTAAGTCCAAATCATTTCCATGGAAACCAAGAAAAATAATAATGCCAAAAATATGTAAATAGCAAAAGGCACCACTTTAGCTTACGTTTGATATATCTACCATGTTTTGCTGAAAACTATTGAACGGTTTTTGAGTTATGCTCCGGAAACATATGTATTCCATGACTCCATACTAGTATTTTTGTTAATCCTGTTTTGTTGTCTATAAAAACTGGAATCCCTCATCCTGTGGATATTCTATTTGTCCCAACTTTCCCATAACAAGGGTGAATAGAAGTGTCAGCTTAACCATCGCAATGAATTAATACCAACCTTTCAGTTGCTGATAAAACGTATTTTAAAAAAGATATTTTACCTCTTCAATAACTTCAAACTGCAACCCGTGAAGATCCGGGTTAGAATTGGTATTCAGCAACACATGCTTGTCGTAAGAGGCGAATAACAGGATGGGGTGTTCAGGCTTCACACATGTCATTGTATCCCAATTGTGTAGATCGATACTCATGCTGTTGATCACTGGATTTTCTGGTCTAGACTCGATTACTTACACACCGCCGCCACATAGCTGGAATATTGTTGAGTGCGGCGTTAAAAATACCCAACCAACCAGCCAAGCAGCCAACATCACAGTGTATACAGTGGTCTGTCGACGAGTTTATCCAAGTTTGGAAAGCACAGCAGTTACGTCAAGGCACACCTGTGTGCTTGATGTTGCAGGCAAACCCGACGTGATGAAGGTCTTAAGACTTTTACCACTTTGGTGAATCATGAGTTGGGGTATGCTGCTGACGAACATATAAACCACTACATACTTCGGATCTTCACATGTGTACTAGCATGTAACACGTGCAGATTACCAATTGCCCTCACGTGTATTTGTCACATTGAATCACTAATGATGAGGGAAAGGGGAAATATTCTTCAAATTAAATACCTTCTTTTATAAACACAAAACAGATAAGGCCCAAATCTTGCAAATTGTATTTAACCAAAACAGCAGCAGCTGTCTCAGGTGAAAAGGAAGCGGCATAAAAGTGCATACGTTCATTTTACAATGATAAACCTTGATTCAAAATTGGACAGGATTCACTTGGAAGATCAGTGGAGGCGAGGCAGTTACATTGCAGCCAGACTCGGGAGTGATGAACACAACCAAATTCAGTGTCCGTTGTAGAAAATGTTGTGTTTTGCTGGAGACGGTTTTCAACTGACAAAGAGGTGAGCATAATTCGTGTACGCGCGTATGGCAAGCCATTTCACATCTATAAACAAAGTAATGATATCTTCTATTGTTTTAAAGATATCTGCATTGTATTGAAAGATATTGATAATTCTTTTAAGATAACGGTAAAAAAATGAAGATATCTTTAATAAATTTCTGATATCCAAATAGAATAACCGATATCTCAAAATGTTATAGAGATATCAAGAACATGTTTCGTGATATATATCTAAGTGTGTTTAAGATATCAATAAAACAGTTAGGATCATAGTGTACATAATTGTATTAGAAATTAACTCAAGATATCTTTAAATTCAGTACAAGATATCTTGAAATAATCATTATTTACACATATATCCGCAAATGCATTACGGATATCTTCAATTCAGTTAGAGATATCTTCAATTCAGTTACAGATATCATTAATTCGGTTATAGAATCATAGAAGGATTTGAGTATTTCTTAATGAATGTTAAAACGGCTTGTAATACGCACGGTCCATTGTCGAGATGAACTTTCAGACAAATTCCTCCACAGGAAGACATCACTATTATGACATGATTTGTAAACGGTCAGTTAACATGCGTACTAAAACAGCACACGTGATGCTGTACAAAACAAGTCGTATAGCGGGTTCATTAAGATATATTTTGGAAAGGAGACAAAAACGTAACATTGGATGCGGCTGAGCGCGAGCGGGCGATACGACACATAAGGTAAACAGAGTTAACTCCCCTGATCACAACAGCCATGGGTATTAACTACACATCCCACCTACCGTCAGGGACGCCCATTCGTCCAATGATAGAGCCACAGCGAACGTGTTTTATAATCAGGCTTCTGTAGTCATGTTCTACTCGGTCCTGGATAGATTTAGAACTGACATCGCAATATCCTCTACTGGCCGTCGCCATGTTTTCTGCAGAGGTCCCCAACAAGACCTGAAATCAATATATTGTACATTTATATTGCTTGTATCGTTAAGTATACCATTTACCGAAGCATAAGTACTCAATTATTGTTCAGACTTTTTGACATGACATATGATAAAATGGCAATGTGCATATAGTCGCTTACACATACGCAAAATTTATTTCAAATATTGACCAACATGATCATAATCTCAAAATACCTTTGATTTTAGATTTCGAGAATAACACACCAGTTCTGTCGTAGTCAAGGGTGGCTGCCGTGGTAATGACCCATTTGGACTAAGGAAAAAATGCTTCACATACACACGAAATATCGCTCCGGTGACTTCGAACCATACTGTATTTTTAATCCTGGGGAAAACCTAGTTTCTTCAGGTTGTTGCGTTTGAGCGATACCGTACGAAATGTGACCACAGAGACATTAACCTTCGCACGAAATGGTTTAGCTGTACATATCGGTAAATATATATATCATTATCGTTCTTACCGCTGTGCAATACAGCTATTATTATTCGATTTCCCGCACGCGCTCAACACCAAATATGGTTTCCTTAGTCGTGACATTTCTGAATATCATAAAGACAGACTTTATGGCAAACATCTTCCATCCGCTTATGATGCATTCCTCTAACAGACCCAATCAACTGTATAAACATCTCCCCTTTTTCAGCTACCCATCTCCTCCTTTTGTCAACTCACTTATCAGCTAACTGCTTGATTTACTCCCAATTTGCCAGTAGTTATTCCGACCACACTTTACGAATATCGCATTATTAATAACACCCTATTAGCAAGGTCATGCCTGGCTGGTTATTGCCAGTTTCTGAGCATGGTGAACCATAAACAGTGTTCACCACATGCAAAACAATTTTAGTCAAGTGTTCACAATTTGCAGCATCAATTATCAATTTCTTATGCTCTCTCCGACTTAGTGGGATTGTAAATATTTGTGTTGATTAAAATGATATTGCATGATTATGTCATATATGTATCATTTATTTATCTGTAATTTAACTTGTAACACTAATCATCTGCTTAAATGATAAAAATGTTAAAGAAACATTACGTGACTATAAATTATATATGTATATCTGTAACTTTTTACGTTTTACATGAATCATATATTTTTGTAAATTGTGTAAAATGAAATAAATTGGCAATGTGTTGAACTGACGTGAGTTGTAATCCCCTACTAATGCCTTTTGTTGCACCATTAACTTTAATTAATTGCTAGACAATGAAACTGTGAAAGTGGGAGGAGGCCGACTGCCTAGCGAGTTATGTTAATAATGTTGTTTTCTTTATACATTCAGTGCATAATCAAACCTCTCAGTGACAAACTGTCATTTGACAGACACCCAATTGACAAACACTGAACTAGAAGGTTAATTAGGGTTACACCTACGGGTATAATGGAACAGTCCACTGCCTACTGAGTAGAGCAGGTTGAGCCTGAAGCAGGTTCGTTACTTAAAAGTTTGATTGCGGGTAAATAGAGCTTTGTTGTGATTAAAGGATAAATGATTTCTCTTCTCAAAGTTGATTTTACTATCAATTACTATCGAATATAAAAACAGGTTTGTCACTGAGAAGTTTGATTGTGTTTATTGATAGAAAAGACCCCTCCCAATAATAGCATATGTACAACAGAAGTTAACTGAAAAACGTTTTGTTGGAGAGATATAGATATGTACATATTTGAAAACGTTCTGAATAGTAGTAGAGAGAAAGACAGTCCGGGACCAGTTCCAACAAAAGCCTCTGCAAAGCCTTATTTACCAAATAAGGTTTTTGTCGGACCCTTAGCTCTTGCTACCATTTCCCCTACTATGAAAAAGTTTGAGACGCTAGCGGGGTACGAACGCCCAATGTTATACCTCTTAACCGACTGAGCTACCGGGGACTTGGCTGAAGTATGTTGGTTTAACGGGTCTATCCTGGGATTGTATCATCCAATACTATGTCATGTTTACCTCGATGAAACAGTTTAATGTGAATCGCCTATGATCTCTTTGGTGTTTGTAATAAAGGCTTGCCGGGCTTTTTTCACACCTTGTTCTATGTACTTTTTTTATCATCCTCGCTGATAGCAGACTTACGAGACTTGGACCGAATCTCTTGTTTCATTTCGTTATATTTTGTGAGTTCAGAGAGGATTGAACGAAATTCCTCCTCTGAGATCTTACTGTCAGTGAGTGCAGTGGAAATACGCTCACTTACTGTGTTCAGCTTTGCTTCAGCCAGAACCCTGATCTCGTCGTGTTTCAATGCCTTACGATGCAGTCTACGTGATGCCAACTTAAGCACCAACCCTAACACCCCTGCCACCCCAGCTGTTATTTCAATACCTAGTACTATAGGTGCAGCCACGATGGTAGCTAACAACCCAACACCTGCCGCTCCCAGCCCCATGCTGGTTGCCATAAGGGCAGCGTCAGCCCCGTCCACGATATTGAAAGCTCTATGGTACTTTTTACATAGTGCTTTACGTGTGTCGCGGTCTTGCTCTAGTTGACGTTTTACATCACATAACTGCCTCAAGCGGAACCCGTCTACGGTTTCCAGGGTCTTCGCTACTTCCTCTATGACTGGGTATAGCCCCATCCTATAATATATATTTCAAAAGATATTTTAATTGGGTTTCATTTAATCTTCGATTAACGTACTTGAGACTTATAAGGCGCAAATACTCATGTAGGAAAATAGGTGAGAGTGCAATAGGTGACGTTGTTTTCACATGAAACTCCTCAAAGTGGCGGCTTATTATCCACCCATAGTAGGGGATTATTAAGGAGATTGCACGACCCGTTGAGGGGTCCGGTTGTATGACGATACGGAAACGTCTCAACCTGGCCTGGGAACTCCAGCGTACAGTCACCCCGGGTAAAAGTTGTTGTTCTGCAGGAGCAATATTCTCTATTGAGACGTCCATGATGAGTGTGGAGCCTGGTGCTATAGATGTAATCCTTGCGTACCCGTAGCAGTCATACCTTAACTCACCCCCGAGGGATGAATATAACTTATTGGGGTTCACGCTTAGTGAAATCTTTGTATTAGGGGCCGGAATGAAACACCCGGGCTGGGTACCGCTATTCTTAACTTCAGAGATATAATTATGTTCATTGTATGTGATATAAGGTGAGGTGAGGGTTAAGTTGATTAGCCATTCGGGTTCTTTAAAATCTGATAACGGTATCTGCCTATACACTTTGTCTTTGAAGTGTAGGATGTATAAGGTGTCTTCCTCAGGCTGATCGAATCCCTCTAGGTCCTTGAGTGTGAGTTTGGGTAGATGATCGGCTATTGCTGCCCGCCTATACACATTGTCTTTCAAGTGTAGGACGTACGAGGTGTCTTCCTCACCAGGCTGATCGAATCCCTCCGTGTCCCCTAGGTCGTTAAGCGTGGTGTTGGGGTGATGACTGGTCATTGCTATAATACTATTACGAGATAATTTCCAACTGGTTTTCTGATAATAGTTCAGGGGTTAACTTCACCCCCATGAAGTGTATGTTGTCAGGTAGGAAGATCTTGGTTAGTGATATAGTGTTTTCCACGATCACGCGGTGACACCCTGCAGACTGGTGTTGGAGCCGACACCCACCCGCACGTAAACTGTGCAAACGTGATACTGGTGTCGTTTCACCCACCCAAGTTTGATCCCCTTCACGATCTCGACATCATTCCCCGATGGTTCCCTAGGTAGACTTTGATGATCAGTGTTGAGTTCGCCGGTAGACTCTCTAGTATCCTGACCACGCCTTCAAATTCAGACACCAACTGCAATGTCACGTTTTGCATGCCCGCTTTACTCGATAGCATGTGGGCTGCCATACTGGCGACTGGGCTGATGACTACGCTACGTCTCTGAGTCGGGACGTAAGCCACGAGCAGGGTTCCGTTGTTAACGACTTTGTTTAGGTGGTTGTCTTTGTTATCCGTGAACACGTAGGGGGAGCCGAGCCTAATATTGAGAAACCAGTCGTCTTTATCTGGTATCAACACCCACTTGTCATCTTCGGTGAAGACGAGCATATATGGCTTGTTTCGGGCGACGGTAGTGCTCTCAACATCGTCTAAGTCGAACAGTTTGCCCCCGAACGATGGGTATATTATCCAATTATCATTACCGGTGGTGACTAGGGTGTACTTAGTGTTGACTACCGCTCTTGAGGTATCTACTATATCACCTAGGGCTCCACCGGAGGGGACTTCAACGCGTTTGTAAATGTTGTTTTTCAGTTGCAAGGCGTACAATTTACCATCTACTCCGGGAGCGTCGAAACCGCGTGTGTCCCCGAGGTCGGAGATCCCCACATTGACGCATTTTTTCACCCCGGGCCCTTGTGCGCTGGTCATTTTATGTGAAGCGTTAAGCTGAGGTATCCTATATTCACGGGATTATGATTTATATCTAACACCGATATTATCAGCTCAGGTATGTTGCCCTGAGTCAACCTCTTATACTGCCGCGGTGAAAACGACTCGGTTCTACCGTCGTTGTATTTCTCCGTTTTCACCGGCACGGCTCTCAGTATAGTGGAAGGGTGACCCCCTTGAATGTTGTACGTTGTGCTCACCTGACCTAGATGAATGTACAGCTCTCGGTACGGTACTAGGTCGGGTAACCTCGTGCCTGTGACGGTTGTTGTTGGTTTTATCTCGTCAGGTGACATACCGAGTGTCCTCGCCAATGGACGGCCGAGCCTCAAGGAGTTTCTTCCGTTGTTGATTAACACCACTGTGCCGTTTGAGTCGTTCATCTTGAGTTCGGCTCCCAGGGGTTTGAAGACCTCATCGCTTAGCGAGCACACGCTGTAGTAGCCGTCAGTTATCTGGCTGCGAGTTCCACTAACGAACAGCTTATTGTTGCTGGCGTTGATGTTAGTCCATTGCGGTAGGTAGGTGATATCGCAGAGTGCGACTTCGAGTTGACAGGACGTATTATCGATCGCGTGCGTCAGCTGAACTGCCTCGCCGCTCGTTATTCCTGGAAGTGTTATGTACATGTTAGAGTATATATGCTCATTATATAATAGTTTTAAAATGTATTCCCAAGGAGGAGTATCCTCGCAAGGAGTGTCTTACTCCCCTGGAGTGTTTTACCCTAAACTGGACATAGATTTCTCACCCATGAAGATCGCGGTTGCTGATGGGATGTATTTCAACGCCCAGCTTTTAGATGTGTTCAGCCTGTATAAATTTTCGGTGACTAACGCTAAGGTAGTTCATGCTTGGTTCAACAACCCGATGCAGTTCTGGCAGAATCAACTCAACCGCCCGTGTGTGGTGCGCTACAACGGGTGTGGTGTGACATTGACCGACACACGGCGTGGACCGCTGAGTCAGTCTGTGTTCAAGTTCCACGTGTACTACCAGGTCAGGCGTATCCTTAAAGAAATCAGCGTCCCGCTCCCACAGGACAATGCATGGAACCCATTAAACAACAAGTACGATAGGCGAGCCTACGAACGTATTTGCAACGAATTCGAACTAAACCCGAAGACGGATTGGCGTTTGCGGGGCCGAACCACGGGTTGGGTATCCCCATCGTTCACCAAATGCCCTTGTGGAAGCCAGCAAACTGCTGGTGAAAGATTGGGGATACAAGTCGTATCATCTCTTCACAACCAACGAGTGGGATGACCGTTACATGGCTTTCAATGCCAACAAGGAGTACAGAGTCTGGAGGTTTGATCAGGGAGGGGCAGCGGATGACTGGAAAAAGTTTATGTTGGACACGTCGAAAGGGTTTACTCGTGCCGGCACTGAACGCTTAAACGACTCGATTCGAACGTACGTGTGGGCGGTGTTGGGTGCGCAGACGCAAACGCGTTCCAGTATTATCGGTAAGGGGACTGCTTACGACGCTCAGAAACAGTTCGTTGCCAACGTTGAGGATGCTATCAATGCTCCAGTTGATCTCCCGAGTGCCGTCAAACGCTACCAAGACGTGTTGGAATATGCCAGGTCGAAAGTTGACTACGTCTTCGACGTGGGGTTGTACATGGCTCCGAGTGATATGCAACTGAGGGTAAAAAAAGTAGTGGGCTACAACAACAAAATAGTTGTAGCCACGGCGGACCAAAAGTTGGGCATCAACCTCGATGTCAACGTCCCCCACGTCCCACCACCCACAACCGGTGAAACGGGTATAGTGGCGCCACCCCCGGAGCCTAGGGCTCAACCAACGCCCCCTGTGGGGGTGGCCCCACAATCCAATCAGCAGCACATCGATCGTAAAACAGCCCTGGTGGTTGGTGGGGTAGCTTTGGGGCTTATTTGGTTAAAAATTTCTTAGCCGCTACGTACACCAAACCCACCATGGCGACAATGGCTGCCCACAGGTTTTGACTAAGCCACGTGGCAGTTTTAGCCAGAGCACCCAGCAGCCACGAGACGATGCTACCCAGGATGCCGGGTAGGGCTTCGCAGCCTTACCAGCCAGTTTAGCCAGGGCCTCCCGAGTTTTTATCCACTCTTTGACACCCCACCACTTGGTGCAGGCGTGGGTGTACCCCCACCGCCGCCGGCAGGCGTCAGTGACACTACCAGGGTTGATATGATGAAGCCCAATGCAGTCAGAATGCTGGCGATGGTGATGCCTTGCTCTCGGAACAGGATCCGAATCCTGTCAGCTAGCGTGGTGTCTTCATTTAGGACTCGATCGATGGTTTCCGTTACTCTACTGATCTGTGATCGGGCGCTTCCGGTTAGAGGCGGATTCAACCGAGTCCGTCTCTCGTCTTCCAAGTTTTTTATTCTCTCCTCGATACGACGTTTCATATCACCATCCGCTTCGGTGAGTTTTATTTTCTCGCGAGCGATGTGCTCATCGATTTCATTAAGTTTCCCCATGTTGTTCACGAGTTCTCCGCGTACATGTTTCAAGGCTTCGTCTAGGCCTCGCAGTTCCCTCAGGGGAAATTCGAGACCCGGCAAGGGTTTGTCATGGTACGTGGCCAATAGTTTTTCGATACTGTCCGACGTTTCTTTGGCATCCCCAGTATTGGCCCTGGCTGCTTGCAGATCTTGGGCGGCCTTTGGGAAGCTTTGGCGCTACCGCCGTAATCTATGAAGCCTAGTTCATCACGGATCAGCTGACCCCCATGGCGACTGGTGAGTGTTGACAAAGCAAGCGGTTCTCTCGTGCGCTTATTCATGAGATCGATCTCCGGGTAAGCCTTCAATCGCAGCGTGCCCTTATTATCGACTGTAAACTTGGAATAGTCCCTTCCCAACGGCTTGATGTTGTCTCTATTTTCAACTGCGTTGTAATAATCGTTGACAGCTGGCTGTATAAGTTCAGTACTTAAGGGGGTAGTGAATGAAGTCTCCTGCTCGTCGAATGCCTGGGCACTATCATCCCACATATCATCCATAGGTATGTCCTCGGCCATTATTTAGTATTAAAATATATTTCATTTATATAACAATGTACGGTAGAAAACTAGATCCTTTTCGAAGATCAAGAGAGCCACTAGGTGTCAGAGCCGTGCGCCAGTCGGTGACCATCACCAACAATCCCAGCAAGATAGACCAGAATCAAACTCTGCTGGTTAGATTTCCAAACCTTGGTGAGAATGACCTCATTGTACCAGGCACGGTTCGACTTGCGTTCAACCTCACGTTGACCTCCACCAACGACAAACGTGAGCTAGTGCGGAACGTAGGTCGAGCCATCATCAAGAAAACCACCATCAAGATCAGCGGTAACGAGGTGCTGAGCATCGACGACAGCGACGTGTTTCACTGCTACGGGGATCTCTGGAAGCGAGGAGAACGTGTCAATGACGTGTACCAGGGTATCAGCAAATCGACCCGGTCGCGCATAGGGTATGCCTTCACGCAAGACCAGCTAGACAAGATCACGGACGGTGAAAAGGCCATCGCTCAAGCGTACGGGAACCGGTTCTGCGTGCCGCTCGACTTCGAGTTGCTCACGGGACACGCGCCGTTTTACCAGGCCGCGCTGGGTGATAGGCTTGAATACGAGCTAACGTTTAACGACTACAGCAAAGTAGTGCGTACGCCGAACGGTGATGAGGCCAGTTACGCCATAGACAACATCTCTCTGGAGTTCGACATGGTCACTAGCCCAGAGCTGGCCAGGCAGGTTCGAAGCCAGTACTCGGGGAAGATGGCCATCCTGTACGACCGCATACTGAGGCATAGATCAGTCGTACGAGATAAGAGCGACACTGTGTGGAATATCAACCTGAACGTGCCGGCGCGATCGATGAAAGGCATCCTGGTCGTCCCAGTGGAGGATTATGAGCCGTTCCGGAGGGACAGCGAGAAGTTTTTTAATCCCGAGATTGAAAAGGTGGAAGTGACCATCGAGGGCGTGCCCAACCAGCTGTTCAGTCATGGCATGAGGCCATACCAGCAGTGGGATGAGATAAAAAAGCTACCGAGCAAACTCCCATACGTAACCAAAGACCTGGACCTATCCTCCGTGAAGATCGGTGAATACCTGACCACCAAGTACGCCCTATGGTTGGACATGCGATCCACGGATGACGATAAACTACGGTAGCGGCCGTCGCATAGACAATGGCAGCGAGGGATTACTATCCAGATTACCAAGAAGGCTCAACCTGCTGGTAAGTTGAAATTATATCTGTGCGTTATTATGGACGCGCGCAACTTAATATAGACAATGGGAGATTCGTGCAGGCCATCTACTGAGGCCACTGCCTGCCAGCAAGCTATTGCTACCCCGCGACCCACACTGCGCCATAGTGTGCGGGCAGACTGGTTGTGGGAAGACCGTTTTCGTGTTGGATATGTTGGAGGGTTACTACAAGAACGTGTTTGATAACATCGTTATCATGTGCCCTACTCTGAGCATGAATAAAACGTACACGGAAAGACCTTGGGTGATGACGGACCCGGACGTACACAAAGTCGACCCGGGAACACGCCTGCAGGACTGGTTGAAAGCTCTTCACGAGAAATTTAAAGGGGAGTCTACACTGTTCATACTGGACGACTGCAGCGCTAATCGTGAGATAACAAAAAAGAGAGACATGCTATCGTACCTGGCCTTCTCCGGCCGACACGCAAATCACAGCGTATGGGTACTAACGCAGAAGTTCAACTCGGTGTTGAAAGACCTCAGGGAGCAGACGCGATGGGTGGCCTTATTTCACTGCAAGGACAGGGATTCGTTCGAGGAGTGTTTGAGAGAGAACGATGTGATGAGCAAATTAGAACGGGAACGGGTGAAGAAACAGCTCGCTGAAACTAAACATGCTAAGCTCGTGCTCAAGACCGACCAACCAGTAGCATATAGGGTGTTTTAGCTTAGCAAAGCTTAGCAAAGCTTAGTAAATGCTTAGCAAAGCTTAGCAAAGCTAAGCAAAAGCTTAGTATAATGCTTAGCAATTAGTTATAGCTATGGTATTTGAAGTGTTCGTCGTGTGCAACTTAACCTTCATTTCCCTGTGTTTTGCCTGCATCGGGTATTATATAGTTAAAACTAAATCTTACTTGTTATATTATAAGATGGAGTGTGAGGAATTGCTTGAACAATTGTTGGTACCCCAATCACCACAGGTGGATGATGACAAGCGAGAGAAACTGGTGGCGTTGGCTGTTGGTGGCAAAGCCAAACATTACTTTGGGGAGTACACTCCGGATAAAATTCACAAAATGACAGCCGAAGAAATCGATAAGCTGTACGCTAGATACGAGTCCCGGCTCGGAGCAGAGATGACAAAGACAATAGGATCGGCTATGACCCAGATATACACTGGTATTGCGTCATACTTCCTTCCCATTCCCCCAGAGCGTCGACTTTACCTGTGGGAAGACCTCGAAAGACCCTTTATCGAGCACGCCTTGAGCTCTATTAGCTGCGAGCTGTACCACAAATATGGTATGTTGTTAGCCCCGGTGACGGCGGCGATTATTACGGCAAAGCATTGCCAATTTGAGAGGAAAAATAATAATAATAGTATAGATGGATGCACAGGAGACACCACACCTGGAGGAAACCTCCAGGGAGGAGACCCCACAACTGGCGGAAACCCCAAAGTTGGAAACAGTAACCAGGCAGAAGAATCCTAAGAGAGTAGCTGCCGGTAAAAACGGTGGTGTAACCAACATAAAATTATCAGGGTGACTCACCCGGAGCGATTCTTGTTAGTTGTATGCGCAACTGCTGCCGTGGCTATCTCGTGGTTATATACACGACACAGGAAGGGAAACCCACACAGGAATCCTAAGGATTCCGGGGAGGGAGACCCTCTCCCCCAATTAGAGGTCGACCCGCATATCATGTTATAATTTAATATTTTATATCATATACATAATGTCTGAGGGGAAAACGTTCGTCAACGACGCATACCACGCCACAGTGGTCGCCAGTCTAGCCGTAGGATACGCTCGGTTGACCAAAATGGTGCTTAAACAACCAACTATCAAGCTAGATTTCAACCTGCAGGATATGGGTATGCTCATAATGAACCTTGGTATGGCGATGGCTACAAAAGACATCCTAGTAAAACAAGGGATACTACCTGAAAATATTATGAAGTAAATATAGGATGGCCACGATAGCTATGATGGTCGGTGGGGGCGTTAGTGAATGCCCTGGCATTTTCCGGGAGTAATTTCCTCTTCTCGAAACTTCACGAGAGTCACACGGCTGAAATACAGGAAGAGAGGAAGCGGCATGATCTAGCTATTGAGAAATTACAGGCTGCCCAATCCGAGTGCGCTAAAAAACGCCTCCAGAGGATCGATTACATTAACGAACAACTCAGGCGTGAAAACCATGCCGTTCAAACATTCCATGATGTTGACGGCGGCGGCGAAAAGAATACTACTTATTAACTGGTAAACGGTTGCAACCACTCAATAAACCCACACTCGCTCAGTACTACACACCATCCAAGGGGCAAATGGACCGTGAACTGGGCTTCATAGCGCTGGGTATAGCAGCGACTGCATTGGTTCGCGAAACAATTAGACTAAATACCCATATAAGTATGCTAAACATGAGACCTGCTCCATACCGATGCGAATACATACTTATGGGGAAGACCGAGGCCTGTGGTAGGAAATGCAGGACTCAGGGGTACTGTTGTTTCCACATGGGAAGCCCTAACTACGTGTGTTCTGTGTGTGGTATAGGGGTTAAAGGGCACTACTGTCTATGTAAAGCTCCGCGGCGAGTGACGTAGTCAGACATCACCTTATCTACGAGAATAAAAAGCCCTACATAAAAGAACGTAGACGACTTCTCAAGATAGCAGTGTAGTGGCCCAATTAGAGATTATACACACATACGTATAGCTATGTTTGTGGAAACTGAGCCCAGGGAAGGTTGCCTGAGCAGCTGGCAGATGGACGTGGGGAAAAGTATAGATATCAGTGTCCTCAAACCCATGATTATTAGGGAACTATATAAGGGGTGCTCGTTTACAATCATTGTAAAAGTAGGGTTTGATGTGCCATGGGCTGGGCACACTTGGAATTACTTTGATGGTGGGCGAGTAGATGTGCATGGGGATATAGATATACTTGTTGACGACTCGTTGCAAGTAATACAAAACACCCTACTATGCTGCGCATATTCCGGGTGGGTTGAGGGAATAATCGATAAGGTGTATCTTGATTTTTTACCTTTACTGTGACCCAATTAGACATTGGTTCTCTTAGGTGTGTATGCCTTAACTATGACGACTATCTGTGACTCAAACAAATCGCCAAGACAGAGAGGCGTGATCGGGTATTCTCGCATGCGAAAACCAGCATTGTTGAGATTACTAGGTTTAGAAGCCCCTCCTACGGTAAAAGAATTAAAAGCTCAAGCAAAACAGCTTGGATTCACGGGTTATTCAAACCTGGGGAGAGCCGGGTTAATCGCATTGTTATCACATGCCCCCGTAGCAAAACCTCCCACTGTAAAACAATTGAAAACCGAGGCACGTGATTTGGGGTTAGGGGGATATTCCCGTATGAGGAAACCACAGCTTGTAGAACTATTACGACAGAATAGAGCTGTCGACCTACAGTTCGTGCGCACTGAGCGTGCTGTAGGCAACTATTTGAGAGGCTGGCGCATGCACGTTGATAGGAACATAGACATTACAGATATTAAGCCACTGATAGCTGATAAGATCAACCAGGAACTAGCCAGTCTGGGAAGTATCAAGTTCCAGATCACAGTGAAAATGTCGCTCGATAAGAACGTAGGGGGCGGGGTCACTGAGTACGTTCAGCCTTACTTCCGAGGTAAACAAGAGGTTGCCACACATATAGAGACCATTGGCGCATCAATGCGATACTAGTTTTCAGCAATACGGGAATACCTAGAGCGCTACACACACTTGGGGTCTGGGTGGGCTGTAGATAAAATCGATAATGTCTATCTAGACATAGCTAACTTCACGATGCCTTTCAGAGGCGGGTCATACCTAGACTTGCCCCCTACTATAGGAAAAACAGGCTATGGTAAGCGTTAAGAATAGAGGGGCGATTGCCTGAGGGTAGCTATCAGGTCAGCCTTGTTTCCAGCTGACACTCATTCAGACAGGCTTTCTAACTATCCCCAAGATGATGGGCTCAACTGGGATGGTATAGATGAACCAACCCCATATCCCAGATCACTAAAGTAGAAAAACAGAATAATCTAGATATAAATGTCTTTGGAGCACGAAGGCGACACAACAATAGTGCACAGGGTTAGCCCAGTGTTGGGGAAACCCCAACTGGTGGAGGGACAGGGGAAACCCCCTCGCGTTATCAATATATTCATGATCCAACGAGGTGAAAAGTATCACTACACGTGGATAAAACATCTCAACCCGGTTGTTGCCTCGACCAGTCGAAACACGATGGGAAAAACACTTTTGTGTGCGATGCCTACGGTTTCAGCCGAGCTGATTTATTAGAATCCCACCGGAGATTGCCAAGGTGTGGGGCAGACGGCCATACGGGTCGACATGCCTGAGGAAGGTGACAATATCCTAAAATTCGGCAACCACAAGCACCAAATGTCCGTGCCTTATATCATATACGCTGACTTTGAAGCCTTGGTCAAACCAGTTGTTGGGGATACCCCAACAGTTGAGGCTGCCGCCGGCGCTGGGGATACCCCCACAGGCGGGGCTCCCACCACCCACAAAACACAAGAGCATGAAGCCTGCGGGTTTGGATACATTGTCGTCCGTTGTGACGGGGAAACGAAAGCTCCGGTAGTGTATAGGGGCCCTGACGCGGCTGAAAGGTTTCTAAAGTGTTTGCAGGAGGAAGAAAAAATTATTAGGAATGCACTGTATAGAGTCGCTCCAATGCGTATGACCCGAGCCGACAGGCTAGCTCACGCCTGTAGCACTAACTGTCACGTGTGTGACTCACCACTGAATGGTGATTCGGTGAGAGATCACTGCCACGTAACCGGTAAGTATAGAGGCGCGGCTCACAGCACGTGTAACCTCAAGCTTAGAATCAACCCTAAGACAATAAACATCCCCGTTGTCTTTCACAACTTGAGAGGGTACGACTCTCACTTAATCATGCAGGCCATCGCGAAAATCGATGGTAATATAACGTGCATTCCCAACAACATGGAGAGATACATCTCCTTCAGCTTAAACGGTCTTAGGTTCATAGATTCAGTACAATTTCTCTTGTCTTCATTAGACAGTCTGGTCAAGGCCAATGATACCTTCCCCTATCACCGACCGATACACAGACGCCGAGACTAGACCCCTGCTTATGAGGAAGGGTGTGTACCCCTATGAGTACATGGATAGTTGGCCCAAGTTCACCGAGACCAGACTACCCCCTATCAGAGAATTTTACAGCAATCTGACAGACTCGGAAATATCCCAAGACGATTACTCGCACGCGATTAACGTATGGAATAAACTGGGTTGTAAGAACCTGGGGGATTATCACGACCTGTACTTGAGGACGGATGTACTGCTGTTAGCCGACGTGTTTGAGACGTTTAGGCGGACGTGTTTCAAGCAGTATAAACTCGACCCCGCATGGTATTACACCAGCCCAGGTCTGTCGTGGGATGCCTTGCTTAAAAAGACCGGAGTTAAGTTGGAATTGCTTACTGATTACGACATGCACCTATTCATTGAGAAAGGCTTGCGAGGTGGGATCTCCATGGCAACCAAACGATACGCGAAAGCAAATAATCAATACGTTAAGGGCTACGACCCTAGCAAGCCAACCAATCACATTCTCTACCTCGGCGCCAACAATCTGTACGGTTGGGCCCATGAGCCAGTATCTACCCACAGGGGATTCGAATGGGCGTCACATGAGGTCGATGTTATGAGCATCGCACCGGATTCAAACAAAGGTTATATCCTCGAGGTTGACTTGGAATACCCCAAGGAATTACACACGCATCACACAATAGCTACCCCCTGGCCCCGAACGTATGAGGGTTAACCCAGACTGGATGTCTGAGTACCAACATAACTTATTAGGTGGGCGTGTGACAACGTTGAAAACTCGTGCCTAACTTAATGAATAAGACCAAGTACATCGTTCACTATCGCAACCTACAGCTGTACCTGTCGTTGGGTATGAGGCTGACCAAAATACACAGGGTGCTCGTGTTCACCCAGAGCCCCCTGGATGGAATACTTACATCAGAATGAACACGGACCTCCAGCTGGCCACCAGTGACTTTGAGAAAAACCTCTACAAGCTCATGAACAACTTCGGTGTTTGGTAAGACTATGGAGAACCTGAGGAAACGTGACCGTGAAGCTGGTTCGGTCGAATGAGGAAGACAAGCTCAGGAGACTGATAGCCAGTCGGCATTCAACCGTAGCAAGATATTCACCGATGACCTGAGTTGCCCTACACATGAAGAAAAGCCACATAAAATTCAACCGGCCTGTTTACGTGGGGATGAGCATCCTCGATTTATCCAAACACCTGATGTACGACTTTTACTACAACGAACTTAAGAAACAGTACGGCGACAGGTGTGAAGTTCTGTACACTGACACGGATTCCCTGCTGATGGAGATTCGAACCGAGGACGTGTACGTTGACATGGAAAAACACCTCGATTTGTATGACACCAGCGACTACCCTAAGGACCATGTCATACACAGTACGGTAAATAAAAAGGTCCTAGGTAAGATGAAGGACGAGTGTGCTGGCACGCCCATAGCCGAGTACATAGGGTTGAGGCCTAAGATGTACTCCATACTGAAGGCCGACAATGGTGAAATCCGGAAGGCTAAGGGTGTTAAGAAGTATGTGGTGAAACAACACATCAAACCGCCAGATTCAAAGGAAGCCCTGTTCAAGACCCGTACCTTTAGGCATAAAATGAACACACTTAGAAGTGATGGTCATAAGATATACGGACTGACTATAAACAAGACGTCCCTGTCACCTATGGACACTAAACGTTGGATAGCTATTGATGGGATAAACACGCACGCGTATGGACATGAGAAAATTGAACATGTCCGCGGAACCAGAGAAAGTTTGAGGCTATTTACTATAGCCAGCGTGGGTACTGGAAAGGAGCTAAGCTGTAGATAAGCTGGCTAAAATGGCGCGAGTACCCGGAGAAAGCCAAAGCGTGGCTTGAAAACAAGCCCTGTGGCAGATCTATTTGCCGGCACCACGCTTCGTGCCTAGAAGGAGGGTTCGGTATTAACATACCTAATAGCGTTCACCAGGCAGACCTACTGTTCCTACCCCACGACAAGAGGTACAAGTATGCCTTAACCGTAGTGGACGTAGCCAGTCGCTACAAAGGAAGCCGAGCCCTTGACCACGAAAAAGATTCTTTGCCCAGGTAGCCAGAGGGATTCGAACGCATATACAAAGCGCCCAGTCCGCTGGCGTGGCCAACAGAGCTGCAAGTTGACCCCGACGGGAATTCATGGGTGCCGTGTCACAACTGCTAGCCAAACACGATACAAAGGTCAGGCGTGGCACGGCGGAGCCCATCGTAGCCAAAGCCATAGTTGAGAGATTTAATAGGACTTTGGCTGAGCGCTTATTCGGACATCAGTATGCTAGGAGATGGTAACCCGGAAAACGATCGACTGAATGGGTCGCGAGGTTACCCAAGGTGGTGTCGGCAATCAACCATGAAGTCACCCGGCTCACGGATAAGAAACCGCAGACGCTTATCAAACTAAAATCAATAGTTGCAGAGCCGGCTGCTCCATTACGTGGGAAGGAGAAACAGATACCAGATAGGGCCCTAGTGAGGTATCTATACCAGCCGGGGGAACACGAGGGTGATAGCCGTAAGCGAGCCACCGATCCTATATGGTCAGTCAAAACTTACAACATAGATAAAGTGGACATCAAAGCAGACGAGCCTAACTTATACTACTTGAGGGATGGGCCAGGTAGGGGGTTTGTAAGAGCGGAATTATTGATCGTACCGTACGGTACAGTGTTACCTCCTGTCAACACGGCATAGATGAACTTCAGCCAAGTCCCCGGTAGCTCAGTCGGTTAAGAGGTATAACATTGGGCGTTCGTACCCCGCTAGCGTCTCAAACTTTTTCATAGTAGGGGAAATGGTAGCAAGAGCTAAGGGTCCGACAAAAACCTTATTTGGTAAATAAGGCTTTGCAGAGGCTTTTGTTGGAACTGGTCCCGGACTGTCTTTCTCTCTACTACTTCAATATGATGATGCCGACTCCCGTTAGACTAGAAAGTTAAACCGAAATGTTTATCAAAATAGACTGTTTTTATATTGCAGCAATAAAAATTCAAATTACCGTCTTTTCGGCCATCTTTTCAAAATAAATAATATAGCTTCAGTTTGTTCCTGTGTATTTTTATTTGGACTAATCCATTATAAGGTGTAGGCAACAGGTGATAGATAATCTGTTCACTGAACCGTAAATGTTGTTTTAAGGTGTCTGCGAACTGGCTGTCTGCGTAATGGAAGGACACCGCCAGGTCTCTAGTTTTCTGTGCTTAAATTTGATTTCAGCTTGGGCACATACAACTATAACCACCATTATGTCCCAGTGTTTCTACAAACAGCAGAGAGTTTGCGTGACTTCTAGATGCTGTCAAGATAGACACTGGCTGCTTCTGCTTGCTGACTTGCTAACTTGCTGATTCAGTCACTGTCTGATGCAATCACGGTGAAAACATCCAATCATTGTATAATGATTCAATCCCTGTTCAATGATGCAATCACTGTACAATGATGCAATCCCTGCATCAGGATTCATTCCATGTACAATGATGCAATCACTGTACAATGATTCAATCCCTGTATCATGATTCAATCCTGCAAACTGATGCAATCACTGTACAATGATTCAATCCCTGTATCACGATTCAATCCTTGCATCATGATTCAATCCGTGTACAATTATTCAATCCATGTACAATGATGCAATCACTGTAACATAATTCAATCCTTGTATCATGATTCAATCCCTGCACACTGTTGCACCCACTGTACAATGATTCAATCCCTGTATAGGATTCAATCCGTGCATCATGATTCAATCCCTGTACAATGATTCAATCCCTGTACATTGATGCAATCACTGTAACATAATTCAATCCATATATCATGATTCAATCCCTGCACACTGTTGCAATCACTGTACAATGATTCAATCCCTGTATCATGATTCAATCCCTGTACATAAATGTAATCCATGTACAATGATTCAATGCATGTACAATGATTCAATCCCTGTGTACTCATGCAATCACTGTACAATGGTTCAATCCCTGTACATCGATGCAAGCAATACGCATCAAGCGTAAAATCCGTCTGTATAGAGTAGTAGTTTGGCCAAATTTCCAATTTCATTGCCACCTACATGTAATTATAGGTTTGATTCACTTAAACGTTTTCGAAACATGGGCGTGTCGCATAAACGCAGCCATCTTGAAGGTCTATGAAGCGAAAGTGAAGATTGCGATTCTGTGAAAGGGATTTTTGTCATACGTTGTATCGCAGACAGATAAAAACAGTTTGGATAGTTATCACACTTTGCAAACAAATGTTGCAATGAAAGAATAGACAAATGCTATAATTAGACATTGGGGAGCCAAGCTGACGTGGACTTTTGTGGAGAGCGGACGGGCCATACCCAGCTCTTGCTCCACTTGACCAGTTTGTACAGAAAATGTAGGGTCCCATACTGTATATGTTGTCAGAAGAGTAGCCAGGCTATTCTATTGCCAACCATAAACTGTAATGGCAGAAGGAAGCGTGGATCCGTTGCTTGGCAACAGTGCAGTTGACATCAAGTTCATTGTGGAGAATGTTTATCGTGATCTTATCATTCGACACGTTCGATGTGGATCCTTGGTTGCACATATGTGTTTTCCTCAAAGTAGGTGTTTCCTTTTTTCTTGTTGTCACAGTTTGATCACTGATATCTTGTTCAGCTTTATTATGACATTCGGTATTCACACAAGGGCATTCTGGTAATACCAGGTCTCGGTTAACCGCCACGGAAAATACAATCCTACTTTCAGTTTCGTTTCACTGAAATGTAGTATTGAAAACAGCCGACCTTACGACTATCGTAAGATATATACCATAACACTGTCTTACGACAATCGTAGCGTAATGATCGCTTTGTTCACAGTTTGACAGGACCCTGTATATGTTAGTTTTAACGTTGTGATTATTTATCTGTCGAACTGTTTGTTTGTGTATGCGTGCGTGAGTGTTTCTTTCCCAAATCAGTGCCAATATTTTATTATTTATAATAACTGTCTACTTTGTTTTGTTGCCATTCGTCGTTCAACTTTCATACTGGAGACAAAACGACACAGCTACTTGAAGAATAGGATACATCAAAATTGTATACAGTTATCATGAATTTATAAATTCAAGCCCGTGATTTTCAATTAAGAGTGACCTGATTTTCAAACAATATTTTTTTCTACCACGACCGGGAAATACTCAGTTTTGAAGGTTTCCAGAAAACCTGAAATTTAGCGATTTTTATAGCCATAAAAGAGTGACAATGAGCCAATCATTACAAGGCTTGCATCTTCTTTCTGGGCACCCTCATGCGATGGGTGATATATAATACTGGGCTGGGAAAAGTATATACCCATGTCTTGATGGTGAGACAAACAGAAAGGGTTATATGATGGTGATGTATGTAGTCGGAAATGTAAATAATGATGTTTCTGAAATCGCTGACAAAATGAGACATCTCAACAGAAATGTAAATAATGATGTTTCTGAAACTGATGACAAATGAAACATATCAACAGAAGTGTAAACAATGATGTTTCTGAAACTGATGACAAAATAAAACATACCAACAGAAGTGTAAACAGTGAAGTTTCTTACATTGATGACAAAACGAAACATATCAACAGCAGTGTAAACAATGATGTTTCTGAAATTAATGACAAAATAAAACATATCAACAGAAGTGTAAATATTGTTGTTTCTGAAACTGATAACAAAATTAAATATATCAACAGAAGTGTAAATAATGACGTTTCTCAAATAGATGACAAAATAAAACATACCAACAGAAGTGTAAACAATGATGTTTCTGATATTGATGACTAAATGAAACATTTCAACAGAAGTGTAAATATTGTTGTTTCTGAAATTAATGACAAAATTAAACATCTCAACAGAAACGTAAATAATGATGTTTCTGAAACTGATGACAAATAAAACATATCAACAGAAGTGTAAACAATGATGTTTCTGAAATTAATGACAAAACGAAACATATCAACAGAAGTGTAAATATTGTTGTTTCTGAAACTGATAACAAACTTAAATATATCAACAGAATTGTAAATAATGATGCTTCTGGAATCGACGATGTTGATACAAATGCTATAGACGCTCACATTGACATAGCTGATGAAGATGATAATATTGTAGATGTTGATAAATATGTCGTAGATAATGTTGATGTTGACACATATGATACTAACGATGATGATTATGGTGGTGATGGTGGTGGTGGTGATGCTGATGCTGATGCTGATGCTGATGTTGATGCTGATGCTGATGCTGATGACGATGCTCGTGATGATGATGATGATGATGATGATGATGATGATGATGATGATGATGATGATGACTGCATTTTAAATATTCCGCTCTTAAGTTTTTAAGTGTTAATGTATGTGGACTAAGAAAAAGATTAGAGTATTCGGAATTTGTTAACCTTATAGGAAGTAAACATATGAATGACACTTTCCTTGACCTAGAACATTCAATTATGCATAAGCTTACGAAAAGTGAATATGTTACTCTAATGGATGACTTCAACTCCAGAACAAAT
Source organism: Haliotis rubra (assembly GCF_003918875.1). Taxonomy (NCBI): domain Eukaryota; kingdom Metazoa; phylum Mollusca; class Gastropoda; order Lepetellida; family Haliotidae; genus Haliotis; species Haliotis rubra. The sequence continues at coordinate 73,204 of NW_025765711.1, read as the reverse complement.
ACCTTATGCGATTATCCTGTATACGATGACTTTCTTACTGAAGAGTTTGATTTAGATGAAACTGGAGATATATGCCCTGAGAAATATTTACATGTTTTGAACCTTCCGCTAGAAATATCATCTCAAGATGTCGGTAAAGTAAACAATTTTGGTTATGCACTTATAAATATTTGTAAGAATTTGAATTTATTCATTGTAAATGGAAGGGTGGAAAATCATATTGGGAAGTTAACTTGAAATGACAGAAGTTTAATCGATTATGTTATTACTTCCCCCAAAAGTTTAAAACTTTTTACCGATTTTGATGTTTTAGACTTTTCTCCCTTCACGTCAGATGTTCACTGCCCATTATTGTTCACATTGAAAAGCAAGTCTATTCCCAATGTAGTAAAGGAACCTAAACTTATTCATCATGTAGATCATAGTAAAACGGCTAAACCTAAACGTTATAATCTCGATAAAAATGCAGCTTTACGCCAAAACGTTGACATGGATAAAGGAAATAAACTTACAAACCTTGTCCGTACAGCGGTATCCATCCATGGAGATTTATCGATTATCAACACGCTCTCCGATCGCTTCGCGCACGTGCTTGTTAATGCTGTACGTGAAACATTTGGGACACGAAAACGCATGAAATACACACCCTGCTATCGTAAGTACAAGCCGTGGTTCAATACAGAATGTAGAAAGTTCAGAAAAAGATTCCATAAAGCAAAACGAAAAGTTAAGGAAAATAAATCACAGTCTAATCTTCAAAACCTACGCACCGAGTCGAGAGCTTACCAGAAATGCCTAAATGAACATATCAGAAAACATAGGATATCTCTTGAAAATATGTTTAGAGAAAAAATGAAAAAGTCACCGAAAGAATACTGGGAATCTCTCAAAGATAGAAATCCGAAAAACAACATCGCGATGCCTGATACTAAAACTTTTTTTGAATACTATAGAGATCTAAATGAAGAAAACTACTGCGAACATGAATTGAATTTCAAAGAAAGTACCCATCCCGATTTGGAATATGACTGTAGTATTCTTAATAAAGACATTAGCATTAAAGAAATTATGTCTACCGCCAAAACACTCAAACGAAATAAAGCAGCGGGTTTGGACAATGTTGAAAATGATTACGTAATCGATACTATTGTCATCTTTGCCCCCTTCTATGTTCAATTTTTCAACCTCGTTTTTTCAACAGGTAAAATTCCCGATTCTTGGCTGATTGGAGTTATAACACCGATATACAAAAACAAGGGTGACCAGCTTGACCCACGTTCATACAGACCCAAAACTGTTTTAAGCTGTGTTGGAAAATTCTTTACCTCTCGCGTTTAACATCTCTCCTTGAACAAAACAATATCATTACTCCCGCTCAAGCAGGTTTTAGAAAACATTTTACAACATCCGATAACATATTTACTTTGCGGACAATTAATAGTATATTGACATCACAAAGGCAAAAGCTCTAGTGTGCCTTCATCGACTTCACAAAAGCATTTGATACTGTCTGGCGAATCGGTCTATGGACGAAGATGCAAAAGTCCGGTATACATGGAAGATTTCTTGAGCTCGTAAAAATATGTATCGGGTGAAACATTAAGTCAACAGTAGGTACACAAAATAGTACATCCGATTATTTCCCATGTCAAAAAGGGGTACGGCAAGGAGAAAACGTATCGCCACTTTCATTTTCAATCTTTCTTAATGATCTAGAGAATAATCTGTATGAAAATGGCTGCGAAGGAGTTAACTTGGACTTATCTAATGAAAATGAAATACAAATCTGGCTGCAACTTTTATTGTTACTTTACGCTGATGACACTGTTTTATTTGCCCTTACTCCTAAAGCCCTGCAGAAGTCTCATGATTCCTTCTGTGAATATTGCACTACTTGGCAACCCAACATATATGTATCAAAAACAAACATTTTAGTATTCGGTTCAGGTCCAGCGGCTAAATCGAAAATGATATTAAAATTTGGGGAGAAAAATCTTAGTTTAGTCGACAGTTATGTATATCTTGGTATAAAACTACACAGAAACAAAAGAATGGTAACTAGCATAAAAACTATAACCGAACACGCTACAAAGGCTATGTATAGCTTGCTGAAAAAAGCAAGAAATTTGAATTTACCGTTAGATTGTTTATTATCGGCATTTGATGTGATGATAACACCTATTTTAACCTATGGTTCAGAAGTGTGGGGATTTGTAAAACTTGACCTAATAGAGAATATACATCTAAAATGTCTGAAACTTGCATCTGGGCTAAGAAAATCTACGCTGCATTTCATGGTTTACGGCGAATTTGGCAGAACTCAAATATATATAAAAATATACCAACGTATGTTATAATTTTTGCACAAATTAACATATACTGATACACTTAAACTATCCCATGTCTTATATAATTACAGTTTAAATAAATACAATAAAAAATTTAAGTCGGATCCTTGGATTCACTTTATCAAGGGTTTATTAGATAGAATTGGATTATCAGATGTATTTGTAAATCTCTCGGTATATACCACGTCTTTTCTAGTTTTGAAAGCTTGACAAGTTTTAACAGACCAGTTTATTCAACAGTGGAGGGAAAGTATCACATCTAGCCCGAAAGGAATGTTTTATCAACTTTACAAACAATTACTTGCTTTTGAAAAATACGTACTTTTACCGAAATATGATTCTGTGCCGATTTTAAAACTTGGAACCTTAAATGTAAACCTGCCAATTGAGACTGGAAGATGGCAAAGTATACCGAGGGATGAAAGATGTACACTTTGTAACTTAAATGTAATCGGTGATGAATTACACTATGTTCTTAAATGTCCAGTACTAAATTCATATCGTGAACAATAATTACCCACCACAAAATGTCTTAACAACATATCTACATTAGTCTTTGTTCTTTCGCTAACTACTACTAGATATAACAGCTTTTGTCAAATTTTATCATACAGTTGCAAAAAAACGCTAGCCAATCTTTAATAAGCGTTTGTGTTTATCCACCTGTTAATATATGCACTTATTTATGTATAGGGAACTGTACATATGTATAAGGAATTAGTTATTGTATTCAGTTGTCTGTCTAAGACGCATGCATATGAATTGTACATGAATTGTTGTTAAAATATGCTCTTGTACTACGGTGGTTTTTAGAGAAATAAAATAGTTGAAAAAAAAATAGACAGTATCAAGAAACAGTTGGTTAACGTCACTGTTGGTGTCGGCACTGGAAAGCGAAAGTTCAATATTCCCTTTTATCGGTAAAGCAAAAAACCAAAGTTGCGCTAGAAGTGCTGCGAAAGCGAATTGCCATGAAAGCATCGGGTTACCGAACTTCAGATTAGCGGACGACCCCAATAACCGGTGTAGGAAAACCCTCCGAGAAAAGAAGTATAGGAGCTGTGTAATCGCCGGATGCAAAGCGTCAGTGATTACCCAGAATGGCATACTTCAAGCGGTCTTGCAGGTAAGAAAATATCATCATGAATGATTATAATATTAAATGTATATCCGATTTGACTTAAATTTGTTTGTTGTTTGACTTATTTGACTATTTTATTTAACTACAGTGGCACCACACCCACCAACCAGTGCAATTCGAGATGGAAGTGGAGGCCTTCACGTCCACGCTAAACCACCGTGCAAAGACGAGACAACGCCGATTCCAACCATCTACGGAGATGATGTATCCCGACTGCGAGGCCACCACAACGTTGTTCCACACGGCCTGTTCTTAACGAGAAACAAGAACACTGAGCGCATGTGTGCAGGGCACCGTGTGCAGCAGATACAGTGTTTGGCGACGGCACCTTCTCCTCAGCTGCCCGGCTGTTCGAGCAGATCTACCACACTGCATGCTGATTATCAAGGCCTCATGTTCCAGTTAGATTGCTGTCCTGGACTACACTGATGACGTGGCTGACCTGATCCACCTCCACATGATCCATCACTGTGACTTATCGGTGAACAGTCTGTGGCTCAAACATTTATTGTTATGTATTTATTAAAGTTCTACCATGACTACGGTATCAGACGACGATTCACATTTCTTTGTTTTTCTTGTGTATTGACAGTCCCGGGAACGTTAAATTCAGTGTTAACTGTAGCTTGACCGTTCCCGCGAAAGCGACACCTAAATTGAGGAGGTTTAGTCCAGATTTTGCTTTCCAGGGCCATAACCTCACTGTTAGGTATGACTTTACAAGCAGGTTCGCCTCAGAGAAGCAACAGTGTTTTGCATTCTGGATATTACCGAAGTTTCATGTTATTTCCTTCGTTTTGGTTTAAATTGAATGAACGATTTGTTGTCATGTTTGAAGGTCAACGTGAGCACATTATTAGCATATCAATCATCAAATTTCAAATGGTTTTGTGTAAATTCCAAATATGTATATATTCTAACATTCTACGGATTTTGATTCCGCGCTCCAAACTACGAAATCAACTCATAGCTATTTGAAATGACAACATGAATCTGTCCCTAATGAAGGAGCGTTATTTTTAATCCAGTGGTTCACATCCCTGGTCGTGATCACACTGAATAAAAGTGACAGAAAAACAAATACATCACGGTTAAAACGAACTCAAAGGGAAACCTTATTTTAGTTTGTTATATCCGTAGATCGTTATACGAATTTCCACTAAAACGTACACCAGAACCAAATAACAGTCCATGGTTTCCGCCTGTTTGTTAAGAGCATAGTAATCACCTTTAGCTTTATTCTCAACAAATCAGTAAACGGGCTATAGGGTCACTGGATTATCTGGTCCATTGTTACTGGATTGTGTGGTCTCTCTTCTTGATTCTTTCATGTCAGCGTTGACATACAAATGAGTAGGTGGCAGTGCGGCCATAGAGGTTGACATGTTTACCCTTTTTGGCAAACACCTAGTCCTGTCGATGCTTTTTGATGAACCATTTTTGTGATTTTCAATCACCGCTTTTTACGACTGAATGAGATTGTTTCGGCGCAAATTCAAGATGTACTCATTATGTACTTTGTTTAATGCCATAGGCAAGTCAGAGGAAATCATAAAGATTATATCCCAAGGAAACGACCATTAAGAAATAGCAGCCACAACATTATTCTTGGACACCCTCAAAGATGGCGAGGAACCAAGGGACTATCTTCTCTTCGTCCAGCTGCTGGATCAGAATGGTAAGCTTAAGTTTGTATGTGTATTTCCATGTTTTTAAGTTTAATGATTACAACTTATCAAAGACACTTCGCCTTCAGATATTCGTGGGAAGCGGACCCGCAATTTGAGTCCAAGGGTTCGAATCTCAAATTCGCTTTGATTGTGATTGATCGTTGTCCTGCATCGCTACTAGTGCTCCTCCAACATTGTTACGACGTGATATGATATGCATACAAAATCTAAAACCACAATGCTTTGAGCGAGTGAGTTTAGTTTTATGCCAGCAATATGCCAGCTATATGGCGGCAGTCTGTAAATAGTCGAGTCTGGACTAGACAATCCAGTGCATCCATCTACGCTATTTGGATACGATGTCAACCAAATAAGCGAGTCTCACCACTCGATCTCATTGGTCGCCTTTTACGTCAAGCACGGGTTGCTGAAGATCAACAGTCTTTGACATCAGTTGGCATGACTGAAGAACTGGTTAACATCAGATGTCCAGGTCCGGCCTCGAGACACTTTTGGCTTCAAACCTTGAAACGACAGTTCCAACTGATTCCGTGTTTCGCGATACATGTAGATCTGGATCTATTCTGATGCGTATCGAGTCGACACCCACCAATATTGATTGTATACATGTGTTATATCTACACACATTTGTCATGATCTTTTATTTCACATCTTGTTAGGCACGATTTAGGCAATATGTCACAACATCATTCAGGCATTGGTTTGGAATATGACATACATTTCTCACATAATCATTTCGTATAAGTTCATACTGGCACCTGTTACGTGTCGATTTCCAAATTGAAACAATAAGCTGACCCATAAATCTGTACGTAAAGGAATTCAGGGTGAAAACAACGAACAACAAAGAAATGTTGTACAATTTCACAATTGTAATATGAAAGTAGGTAGTTTTGCAAATTGAAACAAATTTTAAAAAAAGTTATTATAATGGCTGTACATGTAGAGAATCCCACGCGCAGTGTCTTTCGACATCAAATATGTCACAACGAGTTATATCACTTATATCAACGAGTGAGGATATATTTGATATCTAAAGACACGAGGGTGAGATTCTTTTTATCATCCAATATCATACACGCCGAAGGCCCGGGTTCGATTCCCCACATGGGTACAATTTGTGTAGCCCATTTCGGGTGCCCCCCGCCGTGATATTGCTGGAATATTGCTAAAAACGGCGTAAAACCATACTCAGTCAGTCAGTCCAGTATCATACTATATTTATCGTTCAAGACAAATTAAAACGTTATGTCAGCTGTAACAAGTTCATTTGAAGACTTGAGTATGAACACATCCAAGTGAACAAGAATGATGGAAGAGGGAACAAGTGACACCATCACGTCATAAAAAACAAGCACAAAAAAGTAGTGCTACCATATATTGTTTTAAAGTCTGCAATCCATAAGTTTCATCATTTCCTGATGGCATTTTAAGTAAAGTCTCAGGTCATTAGAACATATCATGAACAAAAATAACTAAGGGCGATGAAAGTAGTCCGAAAGTATTGACCAATCAACAATTAGTTCAAAACATACCAAAACGAAATCTCCTAGGAAATATCGCCTGATTTTCTACAAACCAAACCAGTATTGGATGATAAACTAGTGGCATTACAACCGCAAAATACAACAGTAATAGCTATAGAGTCAGTAATCTGGTAGCAGCAGAGTCCAAGCTTTCAAAATGAACCAAGGCTGGATGGCCAGGCTGAAAAGATGATCTTCATACAAATTCTGGTCTAGATGTTATGTGAAATGACAGAGGCTTGTGCTTGCCCTCATATGTAGCCTGCAGCACCCTCATGACTGTTTTATACTATACCAGATTAACCTGTGCTCTTCCACATTATTTCAGATCAAACTTGGCCTGTATATTACAACTTCTGTACTTGCACTGTTGACAAGAGATAGCAATCCATGCTATAAAAATAGCATTTTCCAACACCATCTAACAGGCATCCAGTGTCTCTTAACCGAAACAATACAATACAGCTACCATTGCTAAGTGTGAAATATTAATATAAATGAAAATAAGAAGTTATGCAAATCTGTTCAGGGTACGACTACATAGCTAAAGTGCTCAGAGGCGAGAGCACTCTCGACGTAGAGACCCACAAGGAGCATCTTAGAATTATCCAGTTCTTCTCCGAGGACATCAGTAAAAGACTTGATTTTAAATTGCTATTTCCAAGACTCGTGTAGGACGATTGGTTGGGTAAGTATTCACTTACATGCAGTGTAAGTTGTGCGAGTTGCAAGATCAAACTTTTGACTGCATTCTCTCTGGTTTCAAGTACCTTACCTATATTACAAATATTTTCTCGAAATTTCGCGTTATAGCTTCCTTAATCTCAGTAAAAGGTCATATCCTGACATTTTCAAAAGGACGTGCTGCACAAAGGTATGTGGCTGTACAGACTGAACCATTACAGTGAGTGTCTAATGTAACAATCGAATTACCAGTTGCATGAGGATTTCAACTTAAATAACTAATCCCGAGTTATTATTCATCGACTTTTCATATTTGCATGTATTGAGTGAGTGATTATTTCATATTTTTACCTATATTATATTGTGTGAAGCCTATTTAGAAATAGGCTTCACACATTAATATTGTACCCAGTTGTAATGGAACCTGTAATTTAAGCATTACATGCGAACATTTTAATTTCTTGACTGCCCAGGGCGGTGGGATAGCCTAGTGGTTAATGCGTTCGCTCATCACGCCGAAGACCCGGGTTCGATTCCCCACATGGGTGCAATGTGTGAAGCCCATTTCTGGTGTCCCCCGCCGTGATATTGCTGGAATATTGCTAAAAGCGGTGTAAAACTAAAGTCACTCACTCTAGATTGCCCACCGGCCTCAACATAAGCAATGAATAAGGATCACGAAATCTGATGGAAGACTTAATGGAGTTTGTATTCTAGAGAAATATATAACATGCTGAATATAGCAGTCAGTGAGTCACCTAAACCCGTCTACGATATTGAGCCTCAGTGGCATCATCTGTTACTTGTTATACATATTTTAAAGCATGTATGCCTGTCACCACTGCCTTGTGGTAGTTTGTCTATCAGACTCAGACATATCACAAATATTATGTCATGTACGCCACAAAAATGAATGAACTTCAATTATGCATGCATACCTTTAATTGCAGAATCTAATAACTTATTCAGTGAACATCTTTCAAACAGAAATTCGAATGCGCAACGGTAATATTTTCAAACAAAATCTTCAGTGCTTGATATTTTATCTGCCTTTTTGTGCCAAAAATACACAACAACACTGTATCATCTCATGAGATGTCTGTTGAGGAGAGGAATCCTTTACCAGCAATCCCACCAGGCGTGGAAGGATTTGTCCAATCCCAGACACTAGAATTCTTGGTTTGTCCAAGTCATAAGTATGCCATAAGTTGCAGTTGCCACCGCCAAACACACCCTCCCATCCCAACACGCGTCACTCTGGCGCACCTTCATTAAAATGACACATAGTTCCAACGAAGCTGGAATAATACATTTTATACCCACTATTTATTACAGTTCAGACTGAAAGGAAAGACATCCGTGACGACATGAGCACAGGGACTGGTTCAACCTGTGAAGACAATACACTTTGGGATGGATTTGACATGGATGACTTAACAGTGACTCTCGAAATGTCGACTGAACGTGACAAGATCCAGCGCCTTGAGAACAGACCCTACCAGGACGAGTTGGTGCGATCAGCAGCCGGTGGGGGAAACTTCGTCATCGTCGCACCAACTGGCTGCGGGAAGATGGTGGTGGCTTTGAGAATAATCCAGGTAGAGTGTCTGGTTCAGATGCCTAAGAACATCTCATTTGATCTGATTTGACTTTTCCACACATTGATATATTGATTATTTGTTTCATTTATTAAGCTCGTCATATGTTATCGTCCTCCTTTGTCACTGTGCACTTTATTATGATAGCTGGAGGAACAAGATTTATAAATATACTTAAAAGTCATAAATATATTCATCTTAAACTCAGAGGGGAGGTAAGTCGGAAGAGCAATATAGAATTACAAACGATGTGATGATTCAATCGATTAAAGACACATATTGGCTACTTTATAAGAAAGGTCCAAATGGTACCGCATACGGGAAAATGTTAGGGCATTATAGAAAACGGTTGGGATGGAGCTGCCGTCGTTCGCATGTGATACAAATACCTCTCCAGATGATGAACGATTGAAATTATTCATGTTCACTTTCATGATAGATCTTTTAATAGTATTTTGCAGTTCGACAAGGAACGTAGGACATTTTGTCCTGGGGAAAATGCTCAGCTGCAAACTTCTCTGTTTCTCTGAATTATCTATTCATTATTAAATATTGTTCTCCTTTTGCAGGAACACCTGACAAAAATGAAGGATAAAGGCTTGCCGAGCAAAATAAAATTTTTCGCTAACGAGGTGACCTTGGTGGACCAGCAGCATGAATTATGCCAAGGACATCTTGATTCCAAGTACAAAAGTACAAAGATTGTTGGAGAAACCAAGTACAAGACTCCAGTCAGCACCAAGGAGCTGATAGCACAGTGAGTATCTACAACAGATCTTTGATGGGTTCGAACTCACTCTGAATAGGACCCCCTTTGTTTGTCAGCCTCAAATCCGTGCTTGGAGTAACCTTACAAGGGAATGGATATATATGTACAGTAGCTTGAACGTCAACTTGACGCCATGACAGTCGTGCATAATTATTTTCTGATGATTGTATATCCCCACTCGCTTGATATAATGTTGATAGGCCATTGTCAAACGTTAATCTGTAACTATCTTCTTTTTTAGAAGTGACCTGCTTGTGATGACGCCACAGATCATCGTCGATGCCCTAGAGAAAAAGACCCTGGAATCCCTCTCTGTCTTCAGCCTCGTCATCTTCGACGAGTGTCATCATATCCGTGAGAAACATCCTACAAACAAAATAATGAGTCACTATATGGAAATGAAACAGTCCTCAGCAGGAAATGTACAGCTACCACAGGTAATTATTTGTGCTGTATTGAAATTGGATGAATACGGCTGTGTCACCTAATCGTCCAGAAAACTGGGTGTGATCCGAATAAAAGTGTAATTTGTGAAACTCATCTTTTTGTGGAACTGCCGTGCTTTATCTGAAATACTGCAGTGGCGGATCTAGTCTATGTAACACCTGTTCTGATTGGATAGGAAGACGGGAGATAATTCGTGTTGCGACTTTTTGGCGCTAGGGGATTTTTCGAGAACCGGGGAAATATGGCCGGAGTAGAACAGAGGTTCTTAGGAAGATATGACAAGTAACCTCTGTGGGAAGAGAATGTAGGTATCTCTGATATGTGGTCCGAGAGAGAGTTCGGTTTTTACCTGCAGGTGGTCGGTCTCACAGCGTCTGTCGGAGTGGGGAAGATGAAAGAAAGTGAGGGGACTGGAGGTGCTCTGAAACACATTATCCATCTGTGCGCAAACATGGATGCCAAGGGAGGGATAGTCACTGTCCGAGAACACAAAGACAGTCTGGCTGAATATGCGAATCATGTGGAAAGTGGTATGTTTCAAATGATGTATTAATGGAAGAATGTGGTTCAGGATGAACGATGAAGGGAATACGTGTTGCAGATTCCAACAATAAGGTGGCCGATTACCATATATTTTGGAAGATATGTGAGTGAGTGTAGTTTTACGCCGCACTCAGCAATATTTCAACTATATGACGGTGGTCTGTAAATAATCCGGTTTGGACCGGACAATCAACAGCATGAATATCGATCTACGCAATTGGGATACGATGACGTGTGTCAACCAAGTCAGCCAGCCTGACCACCCGATCCCGTTAATCGCCACTTACGACAAGCATGGGTTACTGAAGATCTTTTACGGGTTGTGGAAGATAAGAGTGACGAAGTTGAATTCCTAATGTTCACATACCGCATTTACAATATTATATAGATTAATACTTTCTGTTTCAGCGATCGAGGTGGCAAAGGAAAGAATATCTGACCCTTTTAAAGACTGCATTGTGAAATGTATCATGGAACCTATAGAGGAAGAAATCATAGAAAAGCACCGCAAGTGTAAGATTGTGTTAACTTTCTTCTTGTCACGCTATTTATTGTATCACGGCCCTGTCGTGTTGCAGGAGGTTATAGATCCAACGTTATACTGAACTATCGAATGGCTGAGAGATTGCAGTTGAAGGTTTAACATTATTGGAATAAGTGTGTTGAACATTGCCTATTCCCAAGGAATTTTCTAAATAATAACTTAATTGTTGGTGTCATTACACGTACTTTTTGGTGTCATTATAAATCAATTTCAAATGGGAGTGGAGGTAGCACAGGGGTTTCAGCGTTCGATCGTCACGCCGATTCCCCACATTGGTACAATGTGTAAAGCCCATTTCCGATGTTAACCCGCCGTGATATTCCTGGAATACTGCTAACAGCGGCGTAGAAACCCGACCCACTCACTCACTACAAATGGGAGTGTTGTTGTGGAGTCCTTTTGAAGCAATGGTTCTGATTTCATTCAAACACAAGTACAAGGTGTAAAATCCACCGTTTTCCCCGTCGTTACAGAAGCTACTTCAATTAATCAATTAACAACACCCTTTGAATGTGGCCCGAGGCTGATATCGAGGGTTCATTAAAGTACTGTTCTATTACATCAGCGGAGGATCAACTCACGCATATAAAAGACATAGTCTCGTGTCAGGCCAAGGGAACAAGTTGGTACACACAGTGGCTCGATAAGCTATACAGTGACAAGTTCCTCCAGATAAAGAGGACTTGTGTTAATCATCTTAGAGTAAGTACAAATGGGAAGCAAACATGTATTTGGACATTTTAATAACAGTCATAAATTGATGTAAAGTATACTGTCCCCATTTAAACGCTTTAAGCTGCATATTTTCATCGACACTGCAAAGAAAGTCGAATTTAAGTGTTTATGCGAAGGAAAATATATAACCAAACGGCTGCAGAAAAAATAACTTCATAGCAAAAGCTCGTGAGTCAAGATGCCAAATCTGAAATTTCATCTTCTTCTTTTGTTATAATTACTGATGTTCACATATATTGACAGTGTAATCAAAATATACCTACCTATCTTCTACACTTTTCACAGACATGACATGAAATAACTGCAGTCCACCAAGCCACTGTGTATTTTGGAATTTCTAAATTTATTTTGACATTCAGTATTGTGTGTCCTGATTGTAAAGTCATACCTAATATTGACGTTACGTAACTGTTTGTTGTATATATTTTGCAGGTCTACAATCAAGCCCTGGCCCTCAACATGGATTGCCGAACACATGATGCCATGAACTATATCCTGTCACAGATGAATACCATATGTCCTGCTAAACAGTTCAGAACACCTACTGACGAGAAGCTCTACTCTCTCTACACCGGTAAGATGCAACCACAGAAGTAACATATCCTCTACACTCTAGTTATAATAGCCATATATAGTCTGTTTGCATTGAAAACGTACCGATGAATGTCAATTTAAACAAAAAAGTAAATCGAATAAGATCAAATTAAGATTGCAAATCCTCATAATTGCCAACTGACCATTTAAATCTCAGAATTCATCGGTACGTTTTCACTGCAAACAGACTATAGTTATTCTTTTTAGGTAAAATGTTTATTGCTGTAAGGAACCCAGGTCCCCCTGCCAGTACACCAATTGCGTAGATCGATGCTCATGCTTTTGATCACTGAATTGACTGGTCCAGACTCGATTATTTACAGACCGCGCCATATAACTAGAATATTGCCGAGGGCGGCGTAAAACTAAGCTCACACACTCGTGAGTTACGCAAATGTGCTAAATGTGTAAGATTTGCACCACTACGGACTGATGTGAGTTCAATCCAATGCTTTTAAACATCTCAAAAGGACACCTTCCCACTTTTCACAATCGAAGCAGCAAGACAACATGTTAAAGATTGGGAGTTAACTTTATGAAACTTGATACACAAATGTTATCCCAGAAAACCTTTCCGTAATATATATTATGTCAATTTGCAGATAACCTTGAGAAGCTAAAGGCCGAATCTGCACCTGATATCAACGTGAATCCCAATCTGAGTTCGTTTTACCTCCAGCCATCAATTAACGTACATTTCTCAGCTGACGAAACACTGGTCCTTCAGATATAATTGATAAGCGTATTGTGATTGTGTGTGTGTGAGAGAGAGAGAGGGGGGCGGGGGAGAGAATCCATTTGTCAGAAAATAACCGATATATGTACGACTGTTATGGCGTCATGTTGATGTTCAAGCTACTGTACATGTATATTCATTTCCTTACGAGGGTATACCAAGCACGGATGTGACGCTGGCAAACAAAGGGTCCTACTCAGGATGAGTTTGAACCCACCAGACTGTCCTGGTGTCATGTCGAGATTCATGTTATACATACATCTTATAATGCGCTTTGAGCATATCCCTGTGACGTGGAAAGGCATTTTATAGATGGCCTATTATTATTATAATGGAGAACGTATACATGCGTCTAAAGAGTTGATCTTTGAGCTGAATGTAGAGGTTGGTGTGGTGTACAAGGGGAAAGTTATATTAGTATTACATTAATGATAAAGAAATTGTATATCCATAGAACCTCCCCCTTTGTTCAAGTTTCAAAAGGTCTGAGACAATATTGGTACTGGTTTTCATAGAATCAACATTCTTTAATAAATGTTGTGAAAAGGAAAAGAGTAAGCGTGTCCCCTTGTCTGACGGCAAGGTGAACATGTTCATGCAAGCTTTGAAGCACAATGAAACTCTGTACACGTATACTATTCTCTAAATGAAGTTGAAACAACTTATTCCAATTAAATGCTTTTGTAAAATGTTCAGTACAGTTACAGCCTAAGTTTCTAAGACATGTGGGAACTAACCTTTATTTTGACAGTTGCAAAATATTGGTTTCAGGGACTCTTCAGGTCACTTTCTAAGTCACCCTTTTAATATACTCCACAGGAAGAGCATCACGAGTTCCAGATGGAACATACGTCACACTCACCAGCAAAGACGATCTTCGAAGGAAGGAAGAGAGCAACATGCGCCTGGAAACGGTCATGGATGAAGCTATCAGTATGCTACAGGAACAGATTCAGAAAGACCCTTTAGCATTTCGTCAACAAATTGAAAATTTCCAGAAGGAGAACAAGGTGTCCAGGGAAACTGAAAGAATCCAAACAGCAGAGCAGCCAAGCACTGACGATGTATACAAGATTCATTGTTATAATTGCAATGTGTTTGCTTTCTTGTCAAGCGATATAAGAGTAGTTGAAGGCTCCTTTCGACTTGTTATGACTCCAAACGTTTGGAACGTGATTGGCGAACAGGTACCCGAAAGAAAAGATGTCTTTGACCATATGCGGAAAGTTAGCGCTGTTCATTGTAAGAGATGTCAGTGCAGGTGGGGCAGTGGTGTTATGTACAAGGAGATCAAAGTTGCGTGCATTTCCATCGTCAACTTCATGACTTACAATTCCAGCGGAAGGCAGTATCGTTTTCATAAATGGGGAAAAGTCCATTTTCGTTGTCCAGCACTGACAGACGAAGATATCAACCAATACAAACTTCAGCCTTCTGAAACTAGACAGCTGTGATATCATGATGACGTTTGAAAAGGACTATTACATTTTAATAAGCGCCGAAGTTGACTTTGGGTAGTACGTTTGCAAACTAAGTGCTATTTTTAGGGTTTTCTATCTCCTTTAGAAGTGCGGGTTTAGCATTACTCCCTTTGAAACTTGTTGTTTGGCTTCTATATTTTAGATATCCGTTATTTTAGACTTGTAGAATGTAGGTGAGACTTTAGTGCTAATAAATGAGTACCAGCTGGACTAATTGTCAGTGTGGTGTTAAACAGCGAAAAGATCTGTATACATGGTATGACGTTCTGTTTAAAGTGGCTTCGTAGTATTGTGTAAATGATTTGGTGTAAAATATGCCTTGACGTTTGAATACTTTTGTAGATTTGTGATTTGTGTTATTCTTATGGGTACATTACATCTAACGGCTGTGAATGTTTATATTTGTTCAAATATTGCACATTCGTGACAAATGTACAGTTAGTTCTTTAGTTGTTGTTTTGAAAAGATGGGTCTATAATCTATGGTTAGGCTCTTTGTACAGTGTATACGTTTACGTTTCGAGAACAACATACTCAATGGCCCACCTTTTTATATGTACTTCTTTGTAGCAGTGTTAATAATGAGCCATGGCTATTCTTATATGCTTTCGTTGACAAGATATATAAAGTTTCGCTCTTGCTTGAAGATCTTGTCATATGTGTTTTGAATAAAATATAGCTTGAAAATATTTTCATTTTGCGTTTTATAACAGATATCATATTCAGCGTATTACTATGTATTTACTAATAAATTTAATGGCTGACAAATAATGAGTACACTTGGAAATTGAATTTGACCTAAAATGTTAGATCTTCGCCGAAACACTGCAGGTCTGAAAGTAAGTGGTACTTGTCTCAAAAACATCACCATCGGTTATCATCTTTTGACTGGCTCTTTTCTAACTATCATCAAAAATTTGTATATACAATCTTTACTCGGTAGTGTATTTAGTTATCGCTTGTTCTGAAAGCAGATTAAAAGGATACTCACTCACTGAAAGGGGCGGTGGGGGTAGCCCAGTGGTTAAAGCGTTCGCTCGTCACGCCGAAGACCCGGGTTCGATTCCCCACATGGGTACAATGTGCGAAGCCCATTTCTGGTGTCACCTGCCGTGATATTGCTGGAATATTGCTAAAAGCTATATATAAGGTTAACATTCCTCAGGTAGCGCAGCTGGCCCATGAGGCACTGATTGGTCCCACTGTCTTTGGGGATGAACGTGCTCCGACACAAGGAACTATGAATAGAAATCAAATATTGAAATCGAAGTACATAATAACAAACTAAAATATTGACATCATCGTCGTATCCCAACACATCATCACCAAAGATCAAAAAGGTCGATACATATTTGCACTTCAGTGTATTAACTACATGTAACCTTCATGTAGACACTATAAACAAATATCAAGCGTCAGAACAAGCGAATCTGGTTCAATAATGATGACCCGATATTTATAAACACGTTTCAATGTAAATCATTGAAAATGTTTTTTACTGGAGACCAGAACATATTTGTCAAATTCCATCGCCAATTTCTGTTCAAGCGTTAACGTCATGTCCTTGAACAGCCCACAGGCTCGGACACCGAGTTGACTGAGTCGTCTGGACAATGGCCTTCTGTTGAAAGCCGTTTGCTGTCACAGTGAGAAATATGTTCCTCGGGTGAAGCACCCGGAAATGACGAGGCGTACAACCATACTCACTGACTCACTGAAAGACATTCCCTCCACAACGTACTGTGTTTGAGTTAATATGGTAAACATGCTTTAAATGTTTCATCATTTGCCGTTTTGGAAAGATGAAGGAGGAAGATTATGGATATCAACTTCTGGATTATGAAGAACAGAGGTATTCTTACTTCTTTATCAGGCGAATAACAGCATAGGAAGCAAAGAACGTTGATCTGATCACGACCTCTAATCACGGCTAACCCACCCCTCCTCTGTCTTTTACCAACTCTGAACGTATAAGTTTACACTTCAGGGTTCCATTTGTGCATTGCTATTACCAGTCAAAGCCAATCACCCAACTGGCTTACCATGTAAAGTGTCTGTTTATCTCAGCACATGTTTATGTTATCACATGTACACATGCGCCCCGCTTCCTTGCTTTCATTCACCCGAGAATATACCCTGAAATGTCGTGTATCTATTAATACCACAAATGATAATCACTTTTAAATGTCAGAGATATTACAATAGGTATAGGTATTTCCTTATTCCGAAAGTTTGAAAAAGTGTGAAACTGAATCTTTTCTCATTCGTATGAAACTGACTTGTTAGGTTTATTGAATAGGCGTGCATCGTCGACTGCATCAAGCGGCCCTAAAATATGAAGATGTGTAACAGAAAACAAACCCAGATACCACACCATAGAAATCAAATATAACATTCATGTGGAACCACATTAATATACCAGACATCGAGTTCACCTATCTGTATTTTCACAGTCATTAGTGTGTTATTGTTATAAATATATGCGTTATTTAGGGTCTTCTTCGCTTGTTATATTATTTCAGATGCCGAGTCCATATACCTTTGGTACCAATACTTCCTTTAAAAACTTCTGGTGTCCCCAGCCGTGATGTTGCTGGAATATTGCTAAAAGCGGCGTAAAACCAAACTACGTCAGTCCTGTAAAAACCGTTTACTGGGTTACTGTACAGGGTTTATCTCCAGCAAACCAGGCTTTTCGTAAGAGGCGACTAATGGTATCGGACTGTTTGTTTGACACATGTCATCGGTTCCCAATTGCCTAGATCGATTTCATGATGTCGATCACTGGATTGTCTGGCCCAGACTGAATTATTTACAGATCGCCGCCATATGGTTGTAATATTGCTGTAAACAACCAACCAACCAACAAGCCGAGGTATAACATATATCCTCTGTCCACTCATACTCACCCTCGCCAATAAACTGTCACAGTACGTGTACATTCAGATCATATAATGAGATAATACATTTAAGAAGAATATAGTCACTATTTTCATCGTTTTCTATGTCATCGCAAAGCAAGTTAACTTAACGACGGTATTAACTATAACAAAACGTAAACAAACTTGACATTTTAGTTAAGATATCCAGCGCATCATTCTCACGAGGTATGATGCTGGAAAGCATGTTAAAGTCGTCCCAACAATGTGTGATAAACTTACCGGGCTGCCGATGACGTACAGTTGGTTTGCATAACTGTTTGTGTGAAAAATAAAAAAGTCCATCTAGGTTCAGGACGTTTATTTCTTATTCCTACTTCTCATTGTATCATTATGTCATCTCGAGGTCACTCAATATGTTGAAGGTCATAATAGTTCCAATTCATTTCCCTCAAATTATAAATCTCTCTCCTTATTCCATTCTTCAAAATACTCATGAAAGTTCAAGTTCATTCTCAATCAACCTCATTTCTAAATTTTCAAACACAGAGATTCAGTTTCCCAAAACAATGAAGTTCTAAGTTCCAAGTTCTAATTTCTTTCCAAAACACAGTCAGTTCTACATCTAATTTCTTTTAGTCAGATTAACTAAAACAAAGTAAAGGGTGATTTTGATTTAAATTACCCACATAAATACCAAAGAAAATAATAGAAATTACTGAGAAAATTACAAATGATAATTGTAAATAATTACAGTAACCCGCCAATGGCTAAAGAGTTACCCGCCCCTGGTAATAAAGTCTAACAAAAACCTGAATAAAAATAAAGAGATATGGGTTCAAATCCAGGTATGAAAAATAAAACTGAAACTGTAAATAGCATTTACCAGTAATAAAATAAAACAACGTTGGCCATTACAATAACCAAGAGTTGACTATGTACAGGTTGGAATATTACCGAAGCGTGACGAAAAGAATCAAGGAAACATCTAAATCTGCATTGCTTGGTTCACTGTGCTAAACACCATTTCACAGTAAATTAGTCAACCGACTTTGGATGACGGCGACTTGTGATAAGAAGATTCACAATAGTAGTTTGTGAACTGTTCACAGTTTATCTGACAAATCACATTACATCATTTCGTTCATGTATTCCAGATACAACACAAAGGCCAAACGTCTGAAATACATGTAACCATGAACACGAATACCTGGTTTTAACCCTGGTAAATCCACCATAGTAAACAGTGTACATTGAGTGTTGTATTGTTTTAGTCACATTAGCTAACATATATACATGAGCATTGACCCGTGAAGATCCGGTTTGAATTGGTATTTAGAAACCCATGATGGTTATAAGAGGCGACCAACGGGATCAGGTTGTCAGGCCCGCTGACTTGGTTTATACATGTCACCGGGTCCCAATTGAGTAGATCGGTGCTCGTGATGTTGATCACTA
This sequence comes from Haliotis rubra, assembly GCF_003918875.1. Taxonomy (NCBI): domain Eukaryota; kingdom Metazoa; phylum Mollusca; class Gastropoda; order Lepetellida; family Haliotidae; genus Haliotis; species Haliotis rubra. Next base: position 54,031 of record NW_025765711.1, on the reverse strand, counting down.
GATTGCCTGGTCCAGACTCGATTATTTACAGATCGCCGACATATAGCTGGAATATTGCTGCGTGCGATGAAAAACTAAATTCACTCACTCACTCTATCGAGAGTCATTGGTTTGCGTCTTACGAGACGAATAAGGACTCTGTCATCATAGTCATTTGCCTTCTCCATTTTCAAGGGCTTGGACGATCCCTCACTTCACCGGTGGTGATGTGCTTCCTCTCAAGCCGACTCATTGCCGTGTAGTTAATGATAACCTTAGCACCGACCTGCGTTATAAATGACTAGAACTTTTTATCTGGTAATTTCGGTTAAAATTGACACCTTGTCATATGCAGAAAAGTCCATTTTCAGTAATGACGTCTTTAAAATCGGTTCAGAAAAATGTAGTGCACATGCTGAAATGTGTACCCCAATGTACTTGGCTCCTTCGAAGTCATGAACCTGTGATCCATATCTCTTCAGATATAATATATGATCGTCTGCTTGATCTATTTCTAAAAGCAAATGACCTTGGATTCAGAGGGTTCTTAAGTAATGCTAGGTATAATAGTTTCAAAAGCGTGTTAAGCGACAAGCATGCTCCCGCCTGCGATTGGGAAGATGTAATGGAACAGCTGCGGTCATTATTTTACGTAACGGCTCAGGACTAAACACTAACATGCAAAAATATACCTTGTACTTACAGGACAAGTTGAGAGGTGCTAGTTGCTGTCTAGAAATCGTTTTTAACCGGCGAATAAATGAGAGAGAAGGATATATATTTAAGGTTACCTGCGCCCATTATAGATGGCAGAATGCAGCCAATAGATTTTATAAGCGCAGAATGTTGTTCTCAGCTTCATGAAATATGCTGTATGAAGCAGAATATGATGTCAAAAGTCTTGTTGGAATATATGAACACACATTGCATGAAATGTATATCCTATGAGAACCATATGGAGCACACAAGCGTGAGATATTTACCTTTAGAGCAAGTCAATAAATCAACAAAACATGAAGATCTTTCCACACTTGTGTGTACAGACGAGACAACGAGTTCTGAGGTGGTTCGTTTGCCAGGATGGCGTGGAGGAATTTATATAATGTTTTTGATGTCGTGGACTGCACATTTGTAACTACTTGGAAGTGCTTCACTTTAAGTAAAGGTACGACACATTTCACAATATAATGACGCCTGAAACAAACGCTTGCAAAGCATCACAGTCGGTGCATTTTACCGAAATATTTCAGATTGCAAGACTTTGTTCAATAATAATTTCTTTGAACGTTTCTGAAGATTGTAGGTACCTTTTACCAATTACATATTCCACAAACAATCATATACGCATCCATACAGCTGTGAACAAAATATTATTCAAATCTGCTCCCATTTGTGTTAATTCTGGCTCTTAAAAGCGAGTTTACCATGGTTATAACGCCTCTGGTTGCAACACCGAAATGGTTTTATCGGCCACGGGAGAGGATTCCAAATTTAGCATATTGCTAATTGCAACTAAAATACGGTTTGACTATTTATTTGTTGTGTAACGCCGCACTCAGAGTCGGGACCAGATAACCCAGTGATCAACAGCGTGAGCATCGATCTACGCAGTTGGTAAACGATGACATGTGTCAACAAAGTCAGCGAGTCGGACCACTCGATGTCGTTAGTCGCCTCTTACGACAAGCTTCGGTTGCTGAAGACCAATTCTAACACGGATCCCCGCGAGTAGTTGTTGACAGAACAACAGATTTCTGATATCATGGTTCAAGAGCAAGCTTCATTAGTGACACCATGTCGACGAACAGGACCTTATGCAACCACTCACAAAAGATACATAACGTATACATTCCAACAGCAAATACATTTAAACGTGGCGCGGAAAAAAAGGAATGAATTATGTGTAAATGACAGACAATTGTGTGTCGAATGCTCAGTGCATCCTCGACTGACGCTAAGCAGCTGGAAGCCTGACTATCTGAACGGTATAAATCTGATATCTGGGTTTTACACCACCATTTACATAGACAGACAGTCCGCTTCCTGCTGGATTATATATAGCTGTAATCATCCCTAATCTGGTCGCGCATTGTTGAGGTAATTTATCGCTGGTGTTATTATTTTTCCGCCACCACATTGATGGGACGTGTTGGAGAAGGCGTGGAGTATGCTGCTGAAATGGGAGGCGATGACATTGATGTAGGACATCCATATTCCTCTGGTGCTGTAGCCGTTCACTCTGGTTAATGACTTTGAATGCGGACTTGATATCCAGTGGGAGAACTGTGTTCATTTGGTAAATCTCAACGACCACTATGAGTATGAAACATGTCAGTACAAATGTTATTGTCGTATAATGAGCTCTTTCCCATTAGTTTCACACGCCATTTGTCTCACAATGCGATTTTGTAAGTTGTCAGAGAGAGGATATGGGGATCACTTGAGTAATGAGCTGCTGTTACAATGGAGTTACAAAAATCATTTCTATTTGGGTGAGAGGCTGCTGAGCATTTCAGTCACTGTTGGCAAATCTTTATGGACTAACACTGTGAACATAACTGAAAAATATTTGATGAAAGTAATTCATATAAAACTAGAATCTGACATCAAAAGACATGCTCCAATGCATTACCATTACGTCATTGTCATGAGAGAGGCAATTGTGATCTATGCCACACTTAAGGTAATAATAATATAGTGCTAATCAATGATGAGTTGGTAAAATAATGCTGCATGTCAATGTATACCAATATTATGATAACCTGTCAGTACATCGCCATCGTATGTCACAGTATATCAGTATTTAAGTTGATGTAACGTAATATAGTGTTGAATAGTGATCGGTAAATACACGGTGTGCATCGCCATTGTATGTCACAGTATATCAGTATTTAAGTTGATGTAACGTTATATACACTAAACGCCAAACGAAACGTTACCATCCTTCCTTATTGACGGAGATACCTATCTTCAGCTGGCGTTGTGATGCGTGGACGTCCACTTCTTGGTCTGTCTACGGTGACCTCAGTCTGACTGAAGCCCTGAATAAATCTTGATACGGTGACATCCGAGGGCGTTGGCAACAGCATGGTATGTCGACCCTATCTGCACCATATCACGATTGATATTGATATGTGTAAAGTGAAATTGGAAAAAGTGTTACTTTGCAAGCAAAAATGTTAACAAAGATATTTTTAGATGTTCCTAAACATTTTTTTCACAATATCAAAGACAGGATTTACTTGTTTTCACTAATGCAAATCAGCAGAAACTGTTTTAAAAGACTGAAATCATAGGAATGATTATTTCTTAATTTTACACACATTTGTTTCTTGTTTTAATAGCTGAAAAATGGTGACCTTAAATGGTTATCTTTGTCCCAACGCAGAATTTAATTTTCTTTCTTTTGGACATCTAAATCACTGTTATTGGTTTATTTCGGTATGGACGAAAATAAGACAATGTAACTCTTCTGAAAAATATGATTTCCCCTAAATATGAATGCATTTGAGAATTGCTTTTCCTGAATTGCTTAAATCTGTGTTGTTCTGCTTTCTTGTAGACTAATTCCTTCTAACATATATTTGATAGTTTTTAAGTAATTCATAAAGGTAGTAGGGTAACGTTTCTTTTGGCGTTTAGTGTAGTGCTGAACTTTTGACCGATAATAACACACGGTGCACGATACCATTTTATGTCACAGTATATCAGTACTTATTTTGTAACGTAGTATAGTGCTGACTTGTGACCAATCATAAATATGCCCTACAGAGTGTTGTGTTGTTCTGCCTTGATAGTCTAACAGTCAGGCGAGAGCTGTACAATCCTTTCCTGTGTTGTTTGTATGGTGTTTGTATAGCGAGATCCCGCTAAATGCCGTGGTTGTTTATTCTACATGCTGGGACATATACAAAATGTTTTCTTAATTTACGGAAACACGGATTGTTGGTTAGAATCCTAAGTACGTCTGGCCCTGGCCCCTTTCATCAAATGGCCATCAGTTTCCCCAAATGATCATTGGTTTCCATAAATGGTCATTGGTTTCCCCAAATGGTCATCGGTCTCCCCAAATGATCATCGGTTTCCATAAATGGTCATTGGTTTCCCCAAATGGTCATCGGTCTCCCCAAATGGCCATCGGTTTCCCCAAATGGTCATCGGTTTCCCCAAATGGTCATCGGTTTCCCCAAATGGCCATCTGTTTCTCCAATGATCATTGGTTTCCCCAAACAGATAAAAAAATCAAATCACTGACTCGTTAGGAGGCTGTGAACTTGGCGGTAACGTGAGCAGTGTTGTGTTTCATTTCATTTAATTTAACAAAAAGTGGTAAAATTATCTAAGATTACATAGTCCTCGCATCGTACAACCTATATATCAATGTATGCTTATATCGACGAACTCCACAATCTTCATTAGATGCAATACAGTATCTCAATCTTGCAAATTTATTGACGTGAAGGTGTCAGAAAAGGGCGTTTCAGTGGCATGCGCGAAAAACATGATGGCAATAAAATGAGCACCGATTACAGCGCAACGTAATATACGCGAAGCAATAAACATTTCCGCGCATGTAAGATTCACGGAAGGGGTCGTGTACCAACGTACTATCAAACAATCCACATCTCAATATTCAAATGATACACCGTGGCAGTGAAGTACATACGATAGTCCGTATTTGCTAGATACACATCTCATGAGCGTCAACATCAGGATGATTGAGAACAATACCACTTCGTGCACGTTTTGATCGCATCAACTGAATTTACGCACTTAAAAGATGTCCAGAAAACTACCCGTATGAGAATCGAGTATAAACCAGAACTGTAATTTGTCTTCACTACCATCCCTTTGAGACAACAAAATGCCCCGACTCAACGCAGAGCAGAGGGTGAGTGAGTGAGTGAGTGGGTTGGGTTTAACGCCGCGATCAGCAATATTCCAGCTATATGTAAATAATCGAGCCTGGACCAGACAATCCTGTGATCAACAGCATGAGCATCGACCTGCACAACTGGGAACCGATGACATGTGTCAACCAAGTACCGAGCCTGACCACCCGATCCTGTTAGTCGCCTCTTACGACAAGCATGGGTTACTAAAGGTTCATTCTAACCTGGACCTTCATGGGTGCAGAGCAGAGGGAACGAGCGGTCGGGATGTTGCAGATGGTACAACGCATATACAGGACCAGCCTGCATGAATTATGAGATGTGCAAAGTGCACAATATACTATCGCCAGACTTATCACACCAACCAACTTCCCGAAATGCAGACCGCCTCCGTGGTGTAGTGGTTAGATCGTCCGCCCGGAGAGCGGAAGGTCGCGGGTTCGATCCCCGACCGCGTCATACAAAAAGACGTTAAAAATGTAGGTACTTGTTGGTCCCTGCTGGCGCTCGGCATTAATGGGTACAACAAGGCATGGTTGGCTCGGAGTCAGTATAATGTGTCTGCGTGGGGTATTCATGCTTCTCTGCGGCATGGTATCTCAGTGGGCTAGCACTATAAAACCAGCTTAAGTCTAGGCTAGTACAAGCAGCCGCACATACACATTCACACGCATGCACGTCGTCATATTAGCGAAATATTCTCAAGCACGACGTTAAACCCAATTTCACCTCACCTCACCAAGAACCGGAAAACAAAGGGTCACAACACCGCTGGAAAATGGTCATTTCCTTGGGTTTCACATATTTCTCCCTGTGACAGCAAACGGCCTTGGCAATTAAATCAACAGAAGGGCATTGTCCGTCAACATGGTCTACGCGAATATGGGCAGTTCAAGGACATGACGTTAACGCTTAAACGTAGACGTCCAGTACTGTTCAACAGCGGCAAGAGAGAAATGGGCGATGGAATTTGACACATGAAAAGTATGTTCTCGCCTCCCGTAAAAATATCTTTATTGGTTTACATTGAAATGTTCATAAATATCGGGAGATTATTATTGAACCAGATTCCCTTGTTGTAACGCTTGATGTTTATGTATAGTGTCTACATGAAGCTTACATGTAGTTAATACACTGAAGTGCAAATATTTGTATATTTCGTGATGATGTGGTGGGATAAGACAATGATGTCAATATTTGGGTTTGTTATTATTAACATCGATTTCAATATTTCATTTCTATTCATAGTTCCTTGTGTCGGAAGGATGTTATTATGAATCTAATTTATGGCTAGATTATATAAAATTGCCATAGCTGAAGGGATGGTGTACATTCAGCTAGGGTCCATTCAGGAAGCAAATGTACTGTAAGTACCCATGTTCCCTAGTATAGTAATCTACCTTCAGTTGTTGGCACTCTATAGCCTGTTTTCATATTGTTGTGTCATATATAGTTAAAACATTTCAGATTTAATTACTTGTTTTAAATTTATTTCTGCGATAATCTAATTGTTTTACTTACTGTCCTTTGTAGACAGGTAAGGAACTTTGTTTTTATTCATTTATATATGTACAACTTTCTTAGTCACGATATGGCTGAAAAACTGCAGATGTGACTTTAAATTTTAACTCCCTCGCTCACTCGTTGTGTCGGAGACGTTCTCCACAGTGGAAACAATCAGTGCCCTATAGGCCAGCTGCGCTACGTGAGGAGTGTTAACCTTACATGGAGTGAGTGAAAGGTGAGTTTGATTTTACGACGCTTTTTGCAATATTCCACCAATGTCACGACGGGGAACACCAGAAATAGATTTCAAATATTACCCATGTGGGGAATCGAACCTAGGTCTTCAGTGTGACGAGAGCATGCGTAACCATTAAGCTAACCCCCCTAACTTCACATAGAAAGTAGTATATAGAGTGTATGCACCAGCAATGTTTGGGTGCGGGTATGTTCCAATCACCATCGCAAATACGCGATTTCATCCATTGATACACCATGCTTGGTTGGTTGGTTTGTTGTTTAGTGAGTGAGTGAGTGAGTTAATATTTAACGTCACATCGGCAATATTTCAGCCATATCGTGACGAGAACATTTGATATTGAAATGAAATATATGTATATTATAAAAAACCTGCCGACGAAGGACAGTAAAACAAGTAGAATATCACAGATATGTATGTAAAATTAGTAATTAAATCTAAAACGTTTTAACTATAGGGGAAAAACAATACAGTATAAAAATGGGCTATAAATCGCCAATAACTGGGTTTGTTGTTTAACGCAGCTTAATTCCAGCTATGTAAATGTTAGCAACATGAGTATCAATCTACGCAATTGGGAACCGATGACATGTGTCAACCAAGTCAGCAAGGCTGACCACCCAAACCACCTCTAACGACAAGCATGGGTTACTGAAGGCCAATTCTAAACCAGATCTTCACGGGTAAATATTCATTCGAGAAAAGCAATGTACTTGATATGAAAACAGCAGTCCCATTCGTGTAATGAGCGTATGTTGGTTGAAATAAACTGAATGCGGATTGATGACGATCGAGCTCTTTATGCTACTCATGAGGCAACAAAAGCTACTTCACCACATTTCATATCACTATGAGAAGGTGATCATACCAGGCGTTCGTGAAAAGGTAACCATACCCTGCCCCACCGGTCGGCACCCGTCCTAAACATATTCAAATTCTCGTCAAATGTTCACCTGAAAAACTTCTGGAACGTATGCTACAAGTCAAAATAGGGTATGGCGTCTGACATAATTGTTGACACTGATGCACCAAATTTTGAAACATGTTTAAGAGCTTGACCGAAGCGTCTTTGTAATGCTTTAACGACATGTTGGTTTATGTTTTGGAAGATGCTGCAGTCTGTCGATAACAGCAGCAATGACTGCGGAAACATATCAGATTTCATAGAGTCAGTTGCCACATTACTACCACTAGGTACTTGCCCCTACCTAGAGAAAAAGTGTACGTGAATAAGTATTGCATTATCAGTCATACTAACTCTCCCTTCTAAATCACGGCAAGCACTACTTCATCATGAACTGCCACCTGTCACCCAAACTGTCCTTTATGTGAGGTATAGAAGACCAACAGGGCCTGTAAGTCTTGCGAGGTGTAACTTCCGGTACGGAGCTGGTTCCTGGCTCTCTTTGCGCGCGCAATCTTGCGATATACGAGACGCGGTCCAGCTTACTTCCGGTACCAGATTTCTGGTGACAAATGTATATTTAAAACCCATTTCTGGTTCCAAACTTGCGCGACCGCCAAATATGTCATTACTCCACCGGACTACTAGACTTTACTGGAACGGAATGTACAACCATGCTAGCCGGTTACAGCTGTTGACAGTAGCATTTGAGTGGCATTTGAGTACGTTTAGGTAAGAAATGCTTTTTAAGGATTGGCACTGTATTGTGTCGGTTTATAGACAGACATTTTATTCAGTAAAAGGCCACTGGCCCAAAATACATTAATAAATATATATTTCGCATTAGTTTTATAGAAAAACATCAGAATTGTTTATTTTCCTAACATTGTATAAATAGAGGTGCAAGAATAAGTATACTGAATTTAAACTTACCACATCTAAATTTTGTTTCAGTTTTCTGAGGTATGAATCGGAATCGAATATACAAATTGTATGAATTCGTGTAGATCAAGCGTTTCGTGGCCTTCAGTGAGTGAGTGAGATTCAGTATGTCACACCACCAAGCGTTCCGTGGCCTTCAGTGAGTGAGTGAGTGAGATTCAGTATGTCACCGCATCAAGCGTCCCGTGGCCTTCAGTGAGTGAGTGAGTGAGATTCAGTATGTCACCACACCAAGCGGTCCATGGCCTTCAGTGAGTGAGATGCAGTATGTCACCACATCAAGCGTTCGATGGCCTTCATTGAGTTAGTTAGTTAGTTAGTTAGTTACTTAGTTACTTAGTTACTTAGTTACTTAGTTACTTAGTTACTTAGTTACTTAGTTACTTAGTTACTTAATCACGCTCTAATCACTAGGCTACCAAATTGCTCCTCCAGTCATTGGAGGTTATATGTATCTGACTAAGTGATGAAGACAATTCGTTCCGTTTCAACAACATCCCTGCCATTGGGTCATTGTCCTTTATCAATCACACAAGCTTTTAAGGTGTTTTGATAGCCCAGTAACCCCTATTACTGAGTTGCTGCTTTCTGTGACGGGTCATAAACACTCAGCTGAAGTGTCTCTTTAAAACGATCACTGATCAAGGAATTGCTTCTTCTGTGCACAGAGTGACACATACACCTGTCCACACAATCTATTACCATTGAAATGAAAGCAATAGGGAAATCGATATTACGGTAGATCGAAACACTGTAACTTATACACACATTAAAATGATTATGAATGATTTGAAGAACACTGACGGTGGCAATATAGCCACAAGTATTCACTGTTCATTACCATATACTCATGGTAAAGTTTGAGTTGGATAGATGTGTTGATGTACCACAGATGTTTGAATAAATACGACAGATATAGATATGTGGTAATATTTGACAAAGTTATGATTGTACAATTTCCTAACAGGGTAAAACAGTGACAACAATGTTGTGGTTCTTAAGGTTCATGTTTCTAAGAGACATTTTATGAGTAATATTTACTGACCTGAATATGAATTATTCCACCTGTTCTCCCTTTTAAGTAGATTATGTGAATGAGTCTTAGTGAATAAAAAATATTATAGTTTATATGGTAGTGTGGTAGTGGAGGTTTGCTTATGCTGATTTGTCAGATTTGGGTGGTACTCGGCGACACCTCGTAATTTCGAGCTATCCACCGTTGATTAAGGAGAAAATTGCAATAATTTACTGACTGAAAGAAACATGTACCCCAATGTTTCATTTAAAAATATGTTTATTTATGTTTTAATCGCGAAAACAGTTTCTGTTGTCTGAGCTGTGGCCATTACGCATACTGCTTGAACTCACGTGACCTTTCCTCTCGTGGCACTTTTTAACCGCCAGGGGGCGCTGTTTCAGCACAACGCTCAACCACACACACCTCGTGTAACAGGTGCCTATCTCGCCGACAATGTCCTTCACTGGCCTTCCAAAACGCCTGAACCCGATCGAGCATCTATGGGACAAACACCTGCAGAACTTGGCAACGCGTTGTGGGGGGAATGGCGAAGAATTCCCCAAGCAAAAATCCGACGACTTGTGAAATCATATGTAGACTGTTCATATGAACGCTTGACGCTTCAAATATATTTCTTTCCTCAACACAATTTACTGAAAATGGGGAAATTGTAAATATAGATCCATATTACAGACGAAGAAAAACCAAGGTCTATGGATAGTCATTTTTTTTTGCATATTACAGACGTTAGCGATAGATGGTAATGTTTTCATGATGGCTTCCCAGGTTGCGTGTCTACTTGTTTCGAACTCCCAGCCTTGCCCAAAGCCTCCAGAGAGAGTAATGACGAATAGTACTTTTTGCTGAAGGGATGTTGTCGTACATCAATGCCTTTGTCCACAGACCATCTGCACCACACAGTCTCACCTGGGACCTCCTCGGCAACATTTAGAATAACGCACTTTTTTTAAGGAGAAACATCACGACATCGACGGTAACTGACACCGGGAAGCAAGATTTGGCAGGATCTCTACTGAAATAGCCAGGAGACTGATGTAAAATATGACATAAGGAGAATTGTCAGGTAACGTTGACCTTGCACCATGTTTGAGTCTATGTGACCATATGTCATACAACGTACCATGTTTTCCATTGGATGGTCTGACGAGGATGCTTTTCTAAGAAATTTGACTCCACGTGTCTTCAAACATAATTTGTCAGAGTAGATCATATATTGATGTAAAGTACGGGACTTGGAGTTTATTTAAAGCTGCCTTGTTAGCGTGGTTTCTTACACATGTCTTCTTTTAACAGTTTTGTCGGCGTGAACAAACCTAATACCTATAACGTATGCTAGAGGTCCTGGCAATTATTTAATATCCGTAAAGATACAGGTTAGAAGTAGGCTCCAGGAACCCATGTTTGACGTAGAAGGCGATTAACGGGAGCAGGTGGTCAGGCTTGGTTGACACACGTCATCGTATCCAAATTGCGGATATCGGTGCTCATGCTGTAGGTCACAGGATTGATCACAGAACTCGATTATTTACAGACCGTTGACTTGTAGCTGGACTATGGCTGAGTGCGGCGTTAAACAACAAACAAACAAATAGAAAATTCAGTTCGCATTGATACAAAAGTTCAGATTTGTTACATGATCAACTTTGGAAACAAAGTATTCTTTAAAATGTCATAAAACTTCTGTATACGTAGTGTGTAGTAAACAACGAAATAATAATTTCGGCAAAAGAAGAAAATAATAGACGTTCAATATGCATTAACAAATTATCGAAACGTTACTATATATTAATGGTTGTCTTTACCTTAAAATGAGTGTATCCATGCTAATCACCTGCAGCCCATGGGTAGAAATGTCCTTTACTCATTATATGTAGTGATTGTTCAGCAACGGACAACGAAAGCATTTTCGAGTATTACGTTAAGGGCAGGATGTGTGCGATGAGGAGTTTCATGGGGTCTGTATTTAATTCCTAGTTTATTGACAGTACACACTTTGTTTTCTGGAAAATATGTTTACTATGGTTATTGTTTCCAAAGCTTAAGCGGAAAATCTAAATGATTTCTGTTTCGCAGCTCGGTTACGTTCTGTAAGAGTATCAGCATATCTATCCTCCTGGTTTTCATCACAGTGATATACGTTTAATGCCTGCATCATTTTTTCCTACAACATGAAGATGACACGAACTGGCAAACTGAAATGTGTTCCAAGCAGCGGTGGGGTAGCCCAGTGGTTAAAGAGTTCGCTCGTCTACGCAAAAGACCCGGGTTCGATTCCCCACATGGGTACAATGTGTGAAGCCCATTTCTGGTGTCTCCCGCCGTGATATTGCTTGAATATTGCTAAAATGGGCGTAAACCTATAGTAACTCGCTCCATGCAGCGTTGATGAGTTGATTGTCTGGTTCAAATTCGATTATGTACAGACCGCCGCCATATAGCTGGAATATTGCTGAGTGCGGCGTAAAACTAAACTCACGGACACACTCACTCCAAGCAGCAATAGCGCACTCACTGCCTCAACTGTCTGGATTATATACAGTATCTCGGGACATTCGAGATCGAACAGCGATATTTCCTACAAGGAGTAATGAGGTCTAAACCTGGAATAACGAAATGAAATAATGAGGGAGTTTGTCAACGTATAATGACCATGTGTTGACAAATTGAGAATACATTTGTGTGATCTCAGCAAAGGTGTTACGTTTCTGTTCTTAAATTTGGATTAACTGTACATCCACATATTTTGAATAACATTTTGTTCTTTGTGGTCTGTACAAAACTAAACGAGTTCTTTTTTGGGGGGTCCTGTTCAATATTTTCAATTACGACAGGAGTTCGAAGGCACGTTTGAATTGGCTGCGACACAACAATGTGCAAAAAACAGCTCGTCAGGTAAGGTGAAGTTGGAAACAAAAGAAAAGCCAGACATTTCATATGTATTTCATGTGCTCTGACATTGCACTTACTGTCAAAAAACAATGACCAACAGTCCCTTCCCTTACTGACCCTGACGAATGTGCCACTTTTTTCACAACATAATGTTATCATTGCTGTTTCTTTATTTCAGGTGTCTTGGTCGTTTCTAGATAAAACCTCAGTGACAATTAAGGTACCGTTAATGCTAGACATGTAGACAAGGCTCTTTGTAATAGGTAGAATAAGTAGTGACTTGCCAGTTGACACATATACTCGTTTCCCAATTGCGCAGATCGACGCTCATGCTGTTGATTGCTGGATTGTCTGTTCCAGACTCGATTATTTACAGACCGCCGCCATATAGCTGGAATATTGCTGAGTGCGGCGTAAAACTGAACTCACTTCCAGTGGTATCATGGACGTGGGCCCCAAAACAACGATTCATCAGGAAGTGGGATGTCAACTCAGAAAGGCAGCGTTACCCATGACTTAAGTTCAACACTCCCACATTAACCAGGAGATCCCCTAACGAGTGATACCCAGCGATGAGTGTAACTATGGGGAATCCTATATTTTGAATGTCTGATACATTCGGCACAAGGAATAACATCACTACACATTTACCCACATAACCGTTTCGACTGTCAAACTGAACAAAACTGTTTTTATATCAAATACAGCAATAGTATGTTTGAATACCAAGAAATATCAAACTATTACATTAATTTTTTTTTATTATAAGAATACACTGGAATAAGAAACAAGGCAAAAAAGAAAATAACAATAATGCTTGATCTAAACCCAGTGCTGTATAAGTGGCTTTGTTGGATGTGGTTTACAGCATCTTTCTAGTGACTCATACGGTAGCTTAGCATTTTGTATACTCCCAGGAGCTGGGAAGGAAACTGATTTACACTGATCCGGTGACCGGAGTAATAATGTGAAACCTTTGAGCATGCTGAGGAGAAATTTGACGCGGACTAGTTCACACATAATAGTTACATTATAAGTTGACGGCACGGGATCGGTGGGTAGCCTAGTGGTTAAAATGTTCCTTCGTCAAGAACGTGGCAGAACGTGTGAAGCCCATTTCTGGTGTCCCCGCCTTGATATTGCTAGAATATTGCTAAAAGTGGCGTAAAATACTCACTCACTCACTATTGGTTGTCGCAGCGAGTGAGATTTCAGTATGAATCGTGGCGGCACATTGCCAGACTCTGGTTTAATAACAGACTAACACCTAGTCTCTGAAAAGATCATATTTTACAGAAACTGTTCTTCAAAAATAATCATACAACATAATGAAAGGAGCCCAGAGACTTTCTTCATTTTCAGAAACTGTGGTAATCTAGACTTGCCACATATTCTAGACTTGCATGGGCTTTCTTTGATATGTTTGTTTCAGGGTCAGTATGAAAGATTAGTTTGATAATGGTTTTCGTACTTAGTTAAACCGAGACCAAATTCGGCTTATGGCTGTCCTACCACACTTTATTCCCGTCTCGAAAGCAACAGGTCTCTTGATCTCGCTCTTCAATTTTCAGTAGAACACGTGATACTTATTACAATATCCAGGCTGAGACAGTTAGCTCAAAACAAAGGCCATTTTAAAATTCGAGATAGAAAATGCAAGTGATGAACTATAATGAAAACAAATCAGTTGAATCAACGGTTGGTCTTCCAACCAAAACTCCATGATGCTGACATCATCAATTATTTGTAAACGTGGCATTAGGAAGTCATCAACGATTCACTCATTCATTCAATCTGTGTTCATAATCCATAGCAGCAAAGACATTCGTGATACACATATATCTCTGTGTCCTGGCAGAATGTGCACACCGCCCACGGTGTCTGAGAATAATTCCGTATGAAATGTAATCCAACCCGGTGTTGTACCTGGGTGAAAATGAACTGTCATGAACTATAACATCATTCAGATACATAAATAGCATTTCCGTCTCTACCGAGACATAATCAATTTGGAAATCGAGTACGAAGCTTACGTAAAGCGCAATAAGTATAAGCGATGTTGATTGTGACAGAACAAGAATAGGTATTTAAGCTGGTATTATTGCTATATTGAGCAAAGACTTCTATTGAAGAACTGTACCCAGTTATTTGTAACTTGTGTCAGGGAAAATTCAATGAATAATGTCTGTGGAAGAAATGGTGTTAACTGTATTGCTTGATAATGTCTGACAAATAATCTATTTCCAGATAAGATTTTAATATAAGTATTCTAATATCTCATCATTATATCCTTTTGGGTATCTGGGTTTTAAAACTATTGCTTCGTATTGCTTTCATGGTGGTTTACAATTGGCGAAACTTTGTTTTAGAATCAGAAGGAGTAAATCTCTATTTTTGTCTACCATATCATCCACATATGTACGATGAATATTGGTTATTGCAAAAGCAGGCACGCCATACGATTTAACACTCATTCTGAGACGATGAAACCTTCCCACCGCCTCCATCGTGTACTGGACAGAGCGTCTCCCCGGTGAGGTCGATTGTTCGATCCCTTCGCTGTGTGATACAGTATTGCATCAATAGATGATATTTGTTGTTACTCATGAATTAAAGGTGATCAAAGGGGTCGGAGTTGATAGCTAACCCGCTCAGCCACCGCGGGAATCTGAACTTTACTAAGAATATATGTTGTATTACACTTGGAACATTTTACACAATAAATAGCACTGCCACATAATAATAGCATGGTGTTTCAACGTTTGAATTGTGTAACGCCATATAATTTCCTTCTTTTTTTATAATGAAGATTATCCACAGTAAACCTTACTTACCCCTCAATGTACCAGAGTATAGTACAATTGAAGAGCAGTTATTTCTTGATGTTTTAATCACATTCTTCAATGAGGCGTGTCAAGTTTAGCAAATGAATCCCCAGACTGTCTAATATATCATTTTTAATTTTAATATCTGTCATTTTCTTGATGGCCCCTTCTTGCTATGGGCGTTGGCCTTGTTAATCCATACTCCACTGTTCTGATCAATGAGGCATCTGACTAATGGGAGTTAATCCATGCTGTCCTCTGTTACAGCACTCACTGCACACCTCCTGATGTATGTCCATAACAATGTAGCGGCGGATTTACAGAGAGATCATGGCAATAAATAACGCTACAACCAGCCAATGGACGATTACAATAGCTCATCGGTAACTTTCTCATTATGAAAATGGTATAATACGACTGACTGGGTATTTGTGGTCCAGTGACTATAACGTTGCTTCAGCAATCATTGCAGCTTTGACAATAGTCCTATCGAATGGAGACTTATATTGTGCCATGACGATTGATTTTTTATAATATGGTGATGATCAGCTTCCAACGTTGAGACACAAAACATCGGAAAACATAACATTCATTAGAGCATGAAATGAATGCGAAAAACGATAATGATTTTGTGTCCTAAGTTTTTACTTTTCTCACGAGTACCATGTCAAAACATCAACAGGTAAAGGTTCTTTGGAGTATTTGACGCCTGACTTGAGTGAGTTTAGTTTCACGCCGCACTCAGCAATATTCCAGCTATGTGGCGGCGGTCTGTAAATATTCGAGCCTGAACCAAACAATTCAGTGATCAACAGGATGAGCATAGATCTACGCAATCTACCAAGTCAGCTAGCCTGACCACCCTCTTAGGACAAGCATGGGTTACTGAAGATCAATTCTGGCCCAAGTATTCACAGGTGTTAAACTTCATAACCTATTAATACCTGACAGAAGACAGGTCACGGCACGTGGTCCCGTGCATAGGGCTCAGGTCACAAATCAGGTGAAGTTAAGCAACGTTGGTCATGGAGAGTCTTGGATGGGTGACCGTGTTTGGCAGCTTGACTCCTGAGAGTTTCTAGGCCTTCAGTCCTGTTCACAACGAAGCAAATGAGCTGCATGTGGTCTCACCTTCGGTAAGTGAGTACCCAGCAGAAAATGGGTACCCGATGGGATAATGTCATGTAATCATGACCCTCTAACGCCTAACAGGCAGCTTGGGTTATCCTGGGTAATAATAACGAAATTGTTTGGGCGCTTTGAGCATACATTGCATTGGACTCTTGTTATTATCATTATTTGAGCAGATTTTTCCACGTGAGATGGTGTAAGTGTTGTAAGTGGTATGATACATCTGCAGTCGTCTCAAAAACAACCCTTAAACGTATGTCTATAAATCAGTCTATTGAACTTTTTTAAGACGACGGGGCAGACGAAAATCAAAGAGAAAAGTGATATCTTGACATTTACTGACACTCGTTTAAGATCGTTTTTCGTAAAGTGACAATTTCAAATCTTTCCAGACAGCCCGATTAGTATACTTTAAAGTTCACTGTTTCTTCCGGAGGCAAAGTGGGTCTATTTGCGTGAACGGCTTCGCATGCGTCAATGTTTATTGCTTCGAAACAGTTAAAAACCGTTGAGTCTTCATCCGCGAAACAGTTCTCAGAAAACATGTGAATTACAGTATTATTAGAATAGAATTTAGTTGACGTTAAACGTATCCTCGGTAATAAAATGTTGCGTATAGATTTACATGACTGTAGCGAGAAAGAAATTAAGTAGGAGAAAGATTACTCAACACGGATTTTGACCTTTCTTTGCCTGAAAATGTAGGCCCAATATGGACATGATCATCACAAAGCATTGGCTCGACAATAGCCTGGGCAAAGTCTACATAAGTGTCCTGCCACTGTCATGTACATTACTGTACCATATCGTGTTTAAGACAAACTGTACAACGAAGAGGACAGTTTTCATGAATGAAATGTTCATTTTCTACATAATTTTGAAATTTCATATTATTTTGCTTTATGTATACTTTATGAAACCGTGATTCGGTTAGAGTGAAAATATGCTTAATCGAAATTAACGCAACGTAAATAAATATATGAAGTCATACATTTTATGAACATAAAAATACAAGGTAAACGCACGTTTAAATTCAAATGAAAACACTAAGTAATTTTGACATTCGCTTGAGGGGACGGTTTCAGATTTTAAGTGTTCCTGAAACGATTATGATGGAAAGAACTGAGTGTTGAAACTAGTTTAACTGTTATTTGATTACTACAATCTTTAAACTGCAGCCATGCAGAGAAATATTACTATCAAGACCACGATCATCCAGCATGTCGTCAAACACTTATACCATCAGCTTGTCAAAATCAGCTTTGATCACGCAAACTGTCAGAAAGTTCGCTTCTGTCAGAACGCCAGAAACATCATTTTGATGAGGTCGTAATGTATTAAAGTCACGGATAACAGGTGGAGCTTTACTTCTAAGTACGTATAACCATGGATAAATTAAACACGTTCAAGATCACAGTGACTGTTTGGTTCTATACTCCCGTACTGAATGATAACATTTGAAACCAAAGTTCACTAGTATTTCTATACTGCGCATGTACGTACTCTCACATGCACTTGCATTCAGCAATCTATTTCTATGATACATCAAGTGTAATGAGATATTTAATGGATTTATATGGATCGTTCCCGGCGCAGGCTTAGAAAATGGAGATTGGACCTACATGCACAGTACAAATCTATTTTTACACAACTATTCACGAAGATTGACATCTCGCTTCCTGTTGGTCTTTAAATAGCTATGTTCATCCCCGATGTAGTCGCGCAGTCGCTACGTTATTTATCGTTGATGTTATCTTCTTCCGCCACCACATTGTGGACGTGTTGGGGAAGGCATGTATGCTACGGTAATGGGAGGTGATCTGTAGGTGATGGCATCGATGTAGAACAATCCTGTTCATCTCGCTGTTACCGTTCAGTGTCGTTAATGATTTTGGAAGATGCCCTAATGGGAGGATATTGGGTTAGGTGGATGAAAATGACAGACCAGCATGGACGTTACACATGCCAGAATAACATTAATGATGCAGAGATGGGTTGGTCTTTGGTTTGAGTCCTAGCTATATCTTGATTACCAGTGAAGATCCGGGATTGAATTGATCTTAAGCAACCCGTGCTTGTTGTAAGAGACGAATAACAGGGTCAGGTTTTCAGACCCGGTTCACATATGTCATGCGTAGATCGATGATCATGCTGCTGATCACTGGCTTATCTGGTCCAGATTTGATTATTTAGATATCGTCGTCATATAGCTCGAATTTCATTTTTTCGAATATTTTTATTCATCTTTTTTTTAGGTACCAAAACATGACATCAAATAACAGCAAAATATAAACCCATTTATAAAGATTTTGGCATTGGACCAGTTGAATGCAATCGGACCAGAATCCAACAAATTTGGTAAAATTACAAGAAGAGATGGCATGCGTTCTCTCGATATTGTAAACTTTACTTATTTCCTTTCTGATCAAATCGAAAGCTGGCGTACATGTATAGATTCGTACTTTAAAAACAGTATTTTTGACAACTGTTATCAGGAGATTAAGGACATTTTCTTCAGAAAATCCAAACATGATTTTCTTCTTATTGATATTCAATGTGCTTTCTTGTTCTTATCCGAGTGAAAACTTGATCCCACTTATATCTGTTTCAAATTCATTTTCCCATTTCATTTTACAGCTATACATATCGGAGTACTTCTCAGATAGAAATATGTAGATATCTAATGCAAACATGTTCTTGTTCGATACATGTGCTTTGATGTCCGCAATTTTATGACGTAAGATATATGTGTTTCAAATTCATTTTCCCATTTCATTTTACAGCTATACATATCGGAGTACTTCGCAGATAGAAATATGTAGATATCTAATGCAAACATGTTCTTATTCGATACATGTGCTTTTATGTCCGCAATTTTATGACGTAAGATATATGTGTTTCAAATTCATTTTCCCATTTCATTTTACAGCTATACATATTGGAGTACTTCTCAGATAGAAATATGTAGATATCTAATGCAAACATGTTCTTGTTCGAAACATGTGCTTTGATGTCCGCAATTTTATGACGTAAGATACATACATTGTGATTCATTGTTAATGATATACTGAGACTCCTACCCATACTCATCATCGTGTATTGGACATGCATTGGCATAATTACTTAATATTCTTTATATTTCTGATATAGATAAATCTACTTTCACTCCAAACAGATTGCTTCCAATCCAGTCCAGATTGTTAATGGTAACTCGGTTTCAAGCATGTTACGAGACATCTGTAGATTCATCATAGAGGCTAACTCCATAAACTGACTCGTAAACACAAATCTAATTAATGAGTACCTATTCTTGTCACGTTGTGATCACTGTATCTCACTTGTTCATGAATCTGTTTAATATCATCCCGCGGAAAGATGCCAGAATTGATTTCCCCTACATAGCAGAAAATGTTATTTACAGTTAACAATTCGCTTTCATCAGGGTACATGAACTTGCAAGATGCCATTTCACGCCCAGTTGTTCTCAGACAGCGTAGGCGGTGTACATACTTCTGCAATCACGTTATACGTATCAAAGGCTATTGTTGCCGAGGATTCGGAACTATTATCAGAGGACGTTTGAGCGTTTTAAATTGCTTTCTTGTTCCCTGAATACAATGATCGCTGTTGTTACAGACACCTTCTGTGATTTCAAAGCATTAACTATCCGTGTCCGAGATTATATTGGACTGATTGTGCTAGATTGTGTTGATGGTCATAAAATGAGAGGATAATTCATTTACAGAATCCGCCATTGTTATCCCGCACCATTCTCATGTATGTATTCATTCAAGGCAAACAACGTACATAGCGTCCCGCATGTGTAAAAAGCTCAGAAAAAGTAAATTATGAATTATGTTATAATTTACAAAATGTGCTCATCCATACCAACCTCTTTTAGACCTTGTCATACATAGTGAAAAAACAACTACTTACCGAACCCTTAAAACGGCACCACTGTATCGCATTGTAAGCATGAAAGTAAGCATGCATTCATGCCATGACAATACTGTTTTCGGTATGATAACACTAAATCTTCTCCAGACATCAATCAAATAACAGTTAAATCGGTAACGTCCATTTTGTATCATTAGTTTCTCCATCGACATTAAGTATTTGGCAACTGGTATGTTCGCCATTGGATTGGCGCGAACTGCTATATATCGAATAGTAACGTACCCACATGTTTGTTCAATATTTGTTTTACTAAGTGACCAGCTCGAAGCTATTATGAACATGTGTATGGGGACATGTGGATCTGATCACCTCGCCGGAAGGGGTAATTAGATTGAGTTCAGGAGCATATACAATGTAGGGTCCATTGTGTTACCTGAGATGTACATCACAGAGACCTTGAGCAAAGTCTGACTGGCATGTCCAATTTGTACATGAAGAACAAATACTCTAAGAAAAAATAGATAGTTAAAAATGTACGCGTGTTGTCAACGAAATATGTTTACACGGAGGATCGATGTGTGCTTATCAGTTGTATGTAATATCGACAATATAATTAGGTTGTGTTTTATTAATAACTATCATGATATAAGACCATATCCTAAATGATTATCAATGCGGCCAAATAACATCATTATGTGCTCACAAGGGTAATATTTGACAAAGGCATATTTGATAGTCTATTATATTAGATGCTGCCTCATGATCACGCTGCAGTGGACAAGTTAAGAGAACATGTTTCAGTCACACGGTTTGCCTGACAAGATTATGTCAACAGTTTGATATTAAGCCATGTGTCATACTTGTTTCAGTGTTTTGTTTTGAGACTCAAAAATGATAGAAGTATTTTTTGGCAAAAATAGAAAACAAGCGTAGAGAAATGAATCTGTGGAATGCACTTGTAAGATCTTGAACTCTTTGGGTTTACCTTTGTAGTGTAAATGTTTACAGGAGTATACCTTGGTGCTTACTATGCTTCCGAAGATGACACATGTAAGAAATACAATGGATCTTGGTATTTTCATCAAATTAGTATGAGCCACAATATATAGCGCTGCCATTATGAAACGACACACAGTATTGTCAGTGTGATGAAGAAAGGTGGACTTGAAACAAGGTGCCAATATATGATTGCTACATGTGAGGTGAGGTGAGGTGAAATTGGGTTTTACGTCGTGCTTGAGAATATTTCGCTCATATGACGACGTGCATGCGTGTGTATGTGTATGTGCGGCTGCTTGTACTAGCCCAGACTGAAGCTGGATTTATAGTGCTAGCGCACTGAGATACCATGCCGCAGTGAAGCATGAATACCCCACTCAGACACATTATACTGACTCCGAGCCGACCAGTCCTTGTTGTACCCATTAATGCCGAGCGCCAGGCAGGTACCAACAAGTACCATATTTTAACGTCTTTTGGAATGACGCGGTCGGGGATCGAACCCGCGACCTTCCGCTCTCCGGGAGGGCGCTCTAACCACTACACCACGGAGGCGGTCTTGCTACATGTGAGGTTATGACAGCAAAGATTTCCTTCTCGTGCATTATTTAAATTACGTCATGTACATTTATACATGCGTTTTGGGTGACGTTACTTCCCCATTTTTTTATTATTTTTATTACATACCTTGTCAATATCCGCATGATACCGTATAAGCGGTTGGTCATATGAGTACAAGGGCACGCAGGTTGTGTGTCTTCTTGTTTCGAACTCCCTGTCATGTAGAAAGTCTCCGGAGAACAATGATGTACGGTACCGCTTACTGGAAGATTGATGCTATACATCAATGCCTTTCTCCACAGGCCATTTCATTACAGCGCCTCACCAGGGACATCCGTATCAACTGGCGTAGAAAGACGGCCTATCGCGACATCATCGACGGTAATTGACACTTGGAAGCCAGATTTGGCGAAATGGGACTATATATAGCACAGACAGAGACAGGTTTTAACCTGGCGTAAACTCTGTTGTGAGAATAAATGTAAGGTAATGTTGAGGTGACCTTAGCGTGTTCTAAATGGCGTTCTCAGGCTGTTTTGGTACGCATAAAGACACTGTCACTGTCTTGGGAAGAACTTTTAATGGGTACAACAAGGACTGGTCGGCTCGGAGTCAGTATAATGTGTCTGAGTGGGGTATTTCTGCTTCACTGCGGCATGGTATCTCAGTGGGCTAGCACTATAAAACCAGCTTCAGTCTGGGCTAGTACAAGCAGCCGCACATACACATACACACGCATGCACGTCGTCAAATGAGCGAAATATTCTCAAGCACGACGTTAAACCCAATTTCACCTCACCTCAAGTATGCTTAACACACGACAGCTTCATGGTTGAGTGACATATCGCGTATAACTTCAGTTTCGTTGACCTTAATAATTCTATATGACATTAATACTGAAACTTCCATAGGTAACACCTTTATTGTCCGGATCTATCAAGTCAACGTCTTATCAATTCTTCATGGCAACACTGAGTAAGCTTCTTGGATTAAATATATCTACACTTTCAGATGTTTATACAATTAAGAACCTATGTACAAGGTCAACAATACAACGAGGAAGCCAAAAGCATAAAAATTGTTCTCGTCACGATTTGGCTGAAATATTGCCGAAGTGACGATAAATTTTAACTCACTCACTCGAGTCTGCTTCAAACAGAGATTTCTGAAGGAATTATGTTAATGTTATCCTGTTTGGCCTGTCCGAGGGACAATGCATCATTACATCTGACAGTTGCCCTGACTTACAGTAACTGACTTCATTGACTTGACCTTACTGTCCAGATTTTCTAAATACAAGGTGATAATAAGTAATAATACAAATAATTGCTTTACCACATATGATTACAAGAATTTCGATTCCTATAGAAATCTAAGACAGTCCGGTAATAAGGGAACCAAAACATCACGCGTTGCATCCCTGAGGAGAATCGAACTTGTGTCAATGCTATATGTTTATTCCAAAATCACTGATTGACTCGGGTTCTACATTTCTACCCGAAACGATCTTAGCGCTGCTTTAAACGTAGCTACGTAAACATAGACTTAGAATCCTGCATGGTACCGTGCGTCTTTAGAGACATCGTTATCTGAAGCATTTGAAGTATTTGAAGTATTTACCGCGCAATTTGTGAGCAATTTGTGTATGGACGAAGCATTCGGAACTACCAAATAACCGAAAAGCAAGATTTATGGATGTCACCTTCATTACTGTGAATAACAGGTGAAGGAGCAAGCATACCATCCGAAACGTCCTGTTATTCACAATAAAGAAGTTGACATCCATATATCTTACTTTTCTTATGCATTCCACTTTTAAATGCCATTCAAAGGTTTTACCAAATATCCACTGATATAAGATCAATAAAACGTTTCTATGACATATGTCCGTAATGAAACAATAACATTTCTAGTAGCATAATCACCTGTCTGAGTACCCCTGAAGATGCATATCGAAGGAGACGACTTATAGGATCGAGTGGTCAGGCTCGCCAACTTGGTTGACACATCTCATTGCGTAGATCGAAGTTCATCACTGAATCTAGACTCGATTATTTACATGCTACCTGCATATAGTTAGAATATTTCTGAATCGGGTGGTATATACAAGAAGCTAACAAAGGTCTGAAAGCAAGTGGAAGAGCAGAATGTGACTTTCTCGTTTGTGATGACATTTAGGCTTTGAAGTGTTCATCAAAATTGGCGCCATTTGTGCTCCCATTACAGTTTCTTTGTGTATGAGTCAGTTCTGCTCGGATTTGCGAATTCAAAACAAAATGGATGAATTATTGAAATTTTGTATGGTATCAATGATATAATATCGTTCAATAATGGTGAAATAGCCAAATTGTTTCCGCTGATTTATCCAACTGAGCTGGAAATAATGACTGAGGCTCTCTCCTGTTTCATGTTTGCATATGTGTCTGAAGCTTCAGCGTGACAAAATATACTCAGAAGATTGTATGACCGGTGGAATGGTTCCAGTAGTCAACGGTTTCCAGAAGCAATAAACCAGCAGCGACTCGCTTGGGTGTCAAACACCTTTGAGGTGCAGTCTAGCTGGCTGTTTCCACGACCTTCTCGTGGAGGGTCATACGATTCCTATAGGTGTTTGGTCAATTTTGCAGCATTCAAGACGTCACGAACACCCTCAAAGAGTTTAATACAGATATGGCTGTGGAGAACATCAATGTTTTAAAATTTGACCCATCAGTGATAAAGATGATGGCACGTGCTTGTGACGGGGCTGGTGGTGTAAGATCCACGATCAACTGGTGCTATCACTATATCTTTCCAGATGCATGCTGATGATATGGTTGAAATGGGTACAGTGGATACTTTTTGAAATGATGTCTTTTCTTGTGAAAAGATGTGAGACAAATATGTGCGATGATGACATATCAAGAACATCTCTTGATGTATATTGTTATTGAGGATCATGTCGGTAAAACCACATTATCAGTGATTCTGCAATGTCTTGTACTTTTGCGAAAATGGCGCACGTCATGTTGCCCGTTGATTTTGGTCAAACTATATAATTTGGCATCTAATCTCACTTGTAAGTAATTGGTATTCGTTGACAAATATTTGAATTTGCTTCTTTTATATCTTTCAGCAAGATTAATTGGTTCTTGCCCATTTCACTCTTTTCCACTCAGATTAACATTGACACTGTTCTGATTAAGATACTGAGCTAGCAACAGCAGCAGCAATAGAACAACAAGCAACAAACAAACAAAAAGCAAAGCTAACCGTTCTAGTGAGTCAACCACACTTTATAAAAATATTTTGATTATTTTTATCATCGGACTATCGTATAATACAGCACAATGAAGGTGGTTTTATCAATTTTGTATTTCCAGTTACTCTTACAAAAACACATTTTTTCCGTGTAAACGTGAAACCAAACAATCCGACTTAAAGAGTATCAATGCTTCT
This sequence comes from Haliotis rubra, assembly GCF_003918875.1. Lineage (NCBI taxonomy): Eukaryota > Metazoa > Mollusca > Gastropoda > Lepetellida > Haliotidae > Haliotis > Haliotis rubra. The sequence goes on along the minus strand of NW_025765711.1, from coordinate 28,773 downwards.
TACTGTTTATAAACGGAAAATCCTGAACGAATGGTGATTTATGATGTATAACATCTCACCGTTTTGCCGTGTCATGATTCAACACGCTTTGATGGAAGTTTGGTGCTCTGAGTTTTAAACTTGTATCAACTGATGATGATATATTTGAGATAAAAACACATGATTCTCTATATATTCTCTATATCCAAATGTGTTAATCGATAACGTATCTAAGTGGCAGGTTGTCCAACAACGTGTTTGTCCTGTATCTGCCTTGAGCATGATGACCGAACGTTCCAGCCCCTCGCACTATCGCGTGCATACCGACCCACACCAAAAACACCACGCACAGACCATAAAAAGAGTGGCAAAACCAAACCCCAGTTAACGCCCTAACATAAAATAAACCCTTGCCCTAAAACCAACTATAACCGTCGATGCCGACACCAATCCTAGACCCTACTAATACAAACCACAATATCCTGAAACAACGAGCCTATATGATGTATTACAAACGACACCCAAGGACCCTTCTGTTGCGAAAACAGTAAAACCATTTGCTGTGCGCCTTGTATTGATGCTGTCGTGAATCTGTTATCGTGGATGCACGTCTGTTGTCAGGTATGGTACGGGATGTAAGGGTTGATTACTAGAACCTATGTCGGAGTTGCGTGGTTTAAATCAATCTCTCCTGACGTGAAGGTCGGCACTGGTGGGCGCCCCATAACAGGGGCTGTGTATAACTTGATTGTTCAACTGAAAACATCGCCATAAGTGCCAACTGGTGTTTCTATGGACGTTTAATGGACGAGCTACGTCATGCTGCGAGGAACCAGACTGAAGCATACCTATAACTCTCCATCTGTCCTTTTCTAGGATACGTGGCATGATGCAGAGTGTACTGAGTAGTGTGGTAGGATGGGTACAGTATTCAAGTCCCGTGGACGTTTTGTGATGAAAGCAAGACATTGTGTTTTTTGTATTCATCAGACATTCTAGTTAAATAAAATGTTTGTTTCCAAGTTGAAATATGGTGCAAATAGTACTTTGAGCACTGTACAAAATGGTTGTGGAAAAGGTTGCTAAAAGGTCAGAAGGTCATAATGGTAGAGTTGAATACTTAAAGTTAGAGGGTATTGACTTTATCCAAGTGTGTTTCTCTATTTCATGAAATATTTTATTAGAAGAAAACCCCAAAATATATTTTTTTTAAATTAACAAAAAATAAAAATAATGAACACTCCCTCGCTCAAACAGACGAATTTAAGCAGATGTAGGTTTTGTGCACTTTGTAAGTATATGATTGCTTCAGTTTATCAAATCAATGTAAATCAGGTTATTAATAAAAGTAAAAGAACAGTTATGTATGAAACTAAAAAGAGATGTTTACTTCTGTTTGGTGAGACTGTCAGTAAGGGAGCAGTCCTTATTTCAAAATGTAGTTGGTCCATATCAGATTAAGATTAATCAATTTCTTATTAATACGTTTAACGTTTTTCGTCTAAAAGCAGAGTTCTTTGAAAATAGATAAGAATAGAATGCCTTGAAATAATTTTGAAGTCATCGGATCGGATCATTCTAACATGGTTTTAATCTTTGAAAAAAAAATGTATACCAATAAATAAGGGAAGAAATCCTTTTTTATCAGCAGCAGAGGAGAAGGCACGGTGTCCATATTTAGCTTGTTTGACTTTGGGGATAACAAGAAGGTGTTGATTCCTTGATCTCAGAGATCTAGATAGTGCATAAGCCTGAAGAAGATCTGAGAGATAGACTGGAGAAATGTTAGCCATGCAATGGTATGCGAGACAGAGGAGTTTGAAGGAGATTCTGTGTTTTACAGGCAGCCAATGAATGTCCTTTAGAGTTGGTGTGATGTGCTGTTTTCCGGAGATCTGGGAGGTAATGCGAGCAGCTGAAGTCTGTATGCATTGGAGTTGGTCAGTGACACAATGTGGAGATCCGGCCAAAAGGCTGTTACAGTAGTCCATACGAAATGTGACTAAGCTCAGGCAGAGAGTTTTGGAAGCATCTTTGGTAAGAACGGTCTGGCCTTACTGATATTGCAGAGATAGAAGTAGCAAGTTTTCTGTCATACTGAGATCCCGATCGATGACAACACCCAGATCCTTGCCAGTGGAAGAAAGTGCAATGGTTGCTCCACAGACAGGCGCACTAGTAATGTCACATTAGTAGTATAGGGGCCTGTATAGGGTCAAAATCTATTTTTAGAATAGGACCATTATGGCATCAAAATCTACTTTTAGACCATGAGTCATGTCAACCCTCTTAATCTGTATTACGATGTATTCTGTGTTACAAAGTATGGACTGAAGGTAGGACGTTGAATACATTTGAATTTCACATTCTCAATAGTTATAGTTATATTTAGTCAGACTGTAAAGGAACACTAATCTATGTCGCATTTAACAAATGTGTCATAAAACCTGTAAACTGTACCTGTGTAATTTCGTTTCACATTAGAGCTAAGATTATCAGGTTTAGGAGGTGTCACATTACACATTGGCTAGGCAGCTAGGTTAGTGTGTGGGGAGAGAAGGAGGGGGTGGGTAATTGATACTGTGATAATGGGCGCTCGCTTTGAGATAACAGAGAAATACACTGGTAGTATATCCACAATGTGTAGTCACTCCAGAGATGTGTAGTTGAGAGGCTGAGCTATTAAAAATATAAATCCAGTGAATCACACAGTATAATCCAAGGTTGTTTAGTAATCCAATAAGAAATACACCAGTATGTATATCCACAATGTGTAATCACAAGGTCTAGAGACTGAGCTGTGTATGATATGAAGGACTGTTCGGGGACCTTATATACCCACCAGAGTCTAAAAATAAGTTGTGGGGGAATCCTATGTACAACATGAGTCATGGTCTAAATATAGACTCTTCTAAAAATAGAAACAGCAGGTGTTGACATGACTCATGGTCTAAAAATAGATTTTGATGCCATAATGGTCCTATTCTAAAAATAGATTTTGACCCTATACAGGCCCCTATACTACTGTCACTCCAGAGATGTGTAGTTGAGAGGCTGAGCTATTTAAAATATACATCCAGTGAATCACACAGTATAATCTAAGGTTGTTTAGTAATCCAATAAGAAATACACCAGTATGTATATCCACAATGTGTAGTCACTAGGTGTAGTGACTTCAGAGACTGAGCATAGAATAACAGGGGAACTGTTCGGGGGACCTTATATTACACACTCGAGTCTAAAAATAGAAACATAACATATGGTCTAAATATAGACCTGATACAATGAATCATGGTCTAAAAATAGATTTTGACCCTATAAAAGGCCTATTCTAAAAATAGATTTTGACCCTATAAAGCCCATAGCTAAAGTCTAAATATAGACCTGATACAATGACTCATGGTCTAAATATAGACAATGTGAAGTCTAAAAATAGATTTTGACCCTATAAAGCCCATAGCTAAAAATAGATTTTGACCCCATAAAGGCCCCTATACTACTCACATTGCTTGCACTTTCCAGCCTGTCCCAGAAGAATGGACTCTGTTTTCTCTTAGAGAGACGCTCTAGCTGACTCTGTGTTTGGTTGAAATAACTTCCACAGCTTCGTGTCATCTTCGTAGAAGTGGTCAAGATTGTGGTCTGCTATAACAGAGCCAAATGGAACAGTGCAGAGGGTGAAGAGCATTGGACCATGCACGGATACTTGAGGCACTCCGGACTCAAGCCTAGATGCGGTTGACATAGGTTCACCAATATCAACAGTTTGAGTCCTGTCCTGTAGATAAGGTGCCAGCCATGATAAAGCTAAATCCTTAATTCCAAGTTCTGTATCAAATCTTTTGAGGAGTCTCTGGGGATCAGTCGTGTCAAAGACACTGCTTAGATGAAGTAATGTGAGCAGGGCCACTTGTCCTGTGCCAATACCACATCGTAGGTCATTCAGGATCTTCAGCAGATCCGCCTCTTTGCTGTGGTGTGCTCTGTAGGCTGATTGGAAAACCCCATAGAGGCTATGCCAGGAAAGGTGGCCCGTGAGACGACTGGAGACTGCACGTTCAATGAGCTTGGATATAAACGCCAAGTTTGAAACAGGCCTGTTATTTTTTTTTATCCTCACAATCAAGGCTTGATTTCTTCAGATGTGGCCTAACTAGAGCTGACTTTAGTACATTTATGACATAACCAGATGAAGTAGAAGAGTTAATAATCAGCACTAATGTGGGTAAGAGTACGTCGAGACAGTCATATAGAAGGTCAGTTGGAATCGGATCAAGTGAACAAATTGTTCTTTTTGCACATTTCAGTAGTTTAGAAACTTTAGTGTCAGTGAAACTATCAATATGAGTAAGAGGCGTGCCATCAAACATTTTTGGAGGAAAATCAGCTTCATCCACAGCCACAGAAGACGAAATGAATGTCTTGGATCTTTTTGTTGAAATAATCCGAAAATGTCTGTGCTGTTCCTTCATTGACATCAGATGTCGGAAGTGGCGATTCCCAGTGTTTACCCAAGATACAGAACAAAAGTTTGAACAGCAACTTTGGACCTGACTCGTTGACTTCAATCTTAGAATTAGGATGTTGATTTGGCTGATGACCGTTGTTGAGTGACTTCTGGCTGAAATATACATTTGGCGATGAATCTCCAGGAAAGATTTTTTTCCATCTGCGTTCTGCCTTCCTCTTGTCTCTTTTCGCTTGTCGAACTTCATGTGTGAAGTCCCAAGCATATGTTTTAGTGACTGGTATGACTCTGTACTTCACTGGTGCATCTTTGTCTAGCAGCTCAGACAGATCTCTACTGTATAACAGAACGAGACTCTCAGCATTAGATGGTGGCTCAAGTATAACGTCGGAGTTAAGCAAATTGTCTTTAAAAGTATCCTTTTCCAGGGAGCGCATGTTCCTACAGCGAGTAATCTTCACATTTGGACTGGGTATTGAGAGGTCAAAGCTCACAAAGATATGGAAATGGTCAGAGAGCTGTCGATCCTATACAGATACACAACTGACACACACGTCTGAAGCAAGGGTAACTATCCAGTCCAGAGTGTGTCCACCTCTGTGGCTTGCCTCTGACACGAGTTGTACACAGTTGTGGACTTCAAGAAGATTAAGTATTCGTTTAGTGTCATGGTTATCCTTGTTGTCAAAATGGAAATTGAAGTCGCCTACGATGATAAGAGCTACTTCGTCAACATATCCAGTCTGTACCGAGACGGTGCCGAGCAGTAATTGCTGCCAATGGTGGCCATACAAAGTACTGACTTTGAGGCCATCTTGTGGACTCAAGTAAACAGAAACACATCAGTAAAGGCTTTGTCTATAGACGTTTGAATTTTCGCCCTTTTACCATTGGGATTACACGAAATAATTGATCTTAAACTAACAATTCTTCTAAAAATGGCTTATGCGTTTCTTACTTTGAAGAGTATATTCTGGATCGCAGTTACATGTAAAGACGTCTTCCATAGTTGATAAACAGGGTAAGAAGTCTATTCCTTTTTCATATTGTACTAGTTCTATATAAAATATATGCTTTGTGTAGAAATTGGTTTTTTATTCATCATTATGACTTTTAGAGCTAAAAATAACTCTTTTATGTAAATTTAAGACTAAAAGCAATCTAAAAAGATCTGGTGACTTACAGCATATGAGAAATATATTCCTTAACCAAATATGCATGGTATTTGATGTTAAAACCATTGTTTTGTTTCGGGTTTTTGCAACTTTTTCAGTTCCAAGTTAAATTGTGGCGGCTATCTTGGATTTTGAGCTGAAATACCTTTTGCATTAATATTCAGATTGGAACCAAACATTTTTTTAAACTCCTTTAACATATATACACAAAAGAATATATGATTTGCTTTCATCAAAAAACTTTCACGGAATCCCATAAGCCACTTGACTAGAGTGGAAATGATAAGCGTCTGGTTGTCTGGCATTGTAAAGTGAACATTGCTGGCCATTTGTCTGAAATATGTCATGATTCTTACACATTTATTGCAATTCGAACAGCTGTTTGGTTGCGATTCAACGACCATTTCGCCCCTCTTGCTCTGGCTAAACTTGAAAAAATATCATTCACAAGATTACCACTGAAAAGCATCCATGTCGCAATAACTTATGCTTCGGAGTATATTTCTGGCTGCAGATGGGCCCATATATAGAAAATCAATGGTTGTAGTATGTTGGCTGTGATGTGCGCAAAATCTTTGGCTGCATAGTGACGGCGCTATTCTTCTGAAGTCATTCTCACACATGGAGATCGAAACAAGTTGGATCTCATATTACATGACCAAGCATCCTGGAGTTGGCTTGCTGATAACCATTTGCTGGAGTGTAAGTCCACTATATACAGTCCCCGTCCCCGTCATATACAGTGATCAAAACTGATGGGCTCGTTAAGTATACGTTTCATCATGTTGGTTTCATGGTCCATTTTATTCATGTTGCATTGGATAACTGGCAAAAGGTAATAAGGAAGGTCTGTCACGTTATGGACGGCAACGTGGCAATTGATGCGACGTTTTGGCATTAAAGCGTTTGAATTACGTAACAATTTCTTTCACTGTTAATGATACATTACAGCCAACATAAACACAAAATTGTCAGCATGACTTCCTGTTGGGCGGAAAAATAGAACGAAAGGTCTGTAGTATAGTACACGTGTTCAGAACAGTAGCTAAAGTTGTAAAAACCGACATGGAATAAAATGAGGCAAACAATTCATCTTTCACCAACATGGTGGACGCAGCATTTATGAAATATCTTGTTTTCCGAAACACACGGGGTAATTGTTTGCATATCATGCTGTTTTCCAATAAAAGAAAGACACGGATGCATCATCACAGCATTACAGAGTAAGGAGACTCTGCTCACTGTGAGGATGTGCATCTTGTGGTTAACGATGCTTGTGATAACTTATAGATTATGTTTATACGTGTTTATTTCTTCGGAAGCTTATCTCGTTGATGTTTATTTTAGTTTTCTCCAAATTATCTTTTTGTGACAGGTTCAGTCCATCAATTTTGTAATTCTTCGAAGCATTCTTTTAAAGAACGGTTGTGTAAATAGTTAAATATAGCTTCATTTCGGTTCATAAGCTGCTAAGAAAATGTAACTCAGATAACAGCTGTCATTTGAGATTGATATACACACAGTTCATTTAAACCTTGGGAAATCATCTATTAGAACCCTTTCCTTGATAGTGAATCCAGAGTCGGGCATGGAAATAAAGAAGAAGGTCTACTTGGTGGTGTGTGGTCCTGTGCACAGAGGTCAGGTCACAAATCAGGCGAAGTTAAGCAACCTTGACCACAGAAATACCTTGTATGAGTGACCGTGTTTAGCAGCTTGACTCCTGAGAGTTTCTACGACTTCAGTCCTGCCCCACAACGAAGCACACGTGATACACACGTTTGTTCAAAATTGCCTCTGTTCACCAAGCAGAAAATGGGTACCCGGTGGTAGTACCCTTCTAGCGCCTCACAGGCAGCTTTAGTTATCCGGGGTAATAACAATCAGATTGTTAGCGCTTTGAGCGTGCCCTTCTGTGGTGAGGACTTCAGCGCATTACAAATGCCCTTATTATGGTGGGAGGTACATCTCAGCCGTTGGAGGAGCTTTGATGTTTTACTTCACTGTTATCGTCACTACATCATAACCGTTACAGCACTACCCACCTCGTCCACGTCCACAACGTAGCTGCAGATCTAGAGGAAGATAATAGGAGGTGAGGTGAGGTGAAATTGGGTTTAACGTCGTGCTTGAGAATATTTCGCTCATATGACGACGTGCATGCATGTGTATGTGTATGTGCGGCTGCTTGTACTAGCCCAGACTGAAGCTGGTTTTATAGTGCTAGCCCACTGAGATACCATGCCGCAGTTAAGCATGAATACCCCACTCAGACACATTATACTGACTCCGAGCCGACCAGTCCTTGTTGTACCCATTAATGCCGAGCGCCAGGCAGGGACCAACAAGTACCATATTTTAACGTCTTTTGGTATGACTTGCTTTTAAGTGTTTTGAAACTACAACCATATTTCTAAATATCATTAACATCTTGGTTACTTAAATGCAGCAGTATCCATGCCCTAGAACGACTTTGCTTCAAAGCGGCTGAACGTATTCGAGAGATGGATGCAAGGGGAATGTTTGTCTGCAGGTTCGATTCCGTACATGGGTACTATATCGTTTTGACATTAGTTTATTATCTTTGGTTATTTGGTAGCAACTCAAACAAAACCCTTGCGGAGATACAAGTTTCAAGTACAAAATATTTATAAGCATGATCACTTCGTCTTTTGCGCCAAATAATTAATGTAATTAATTTCCCCGTCTCTTTTTGTCAGAAATTTTCTCTGCCATCAAATCCATTGTTCATTGAAGTACAACAGTAACAAACCAAAGTAATAAACTTTGTGATTTGAATGTGTGTAGAATCATAACATTTGAATCTGTGCAATTATGTGGTCAGTTAAAAACAATATCAAACGTTGAAAACGTCTAAAATGGATATATTTTCGACATTTTCTTGTGTAGGTTATAGAAAACCCGTTTTGCTTCCTAAAATACTCTGTTTAATTATGTGGTCAGTTAAAAACAATAATAAATGTATAAAACGTCTAAAATGGATATATTTTCGACATTTTCTTGTGTAGGTTATAGAAAACCCGTTTTCCTTCCTAAAATACTCTGTGTATTTATGTGGTCAGTTAAAAGCAATAATAAACGTATAAAACGTCTAAAATCGATATATTTTCGACATTTTCTTGTGTAGGTTATAGAAAACCCGTTTACCTTCCTAAAATACTCTGTTTAATTATGTGGTCAGTTAAAAACAATAATAAATGTATAAAACGTCTAAAATGTATATCTTTTCGACATTTTCTTGTGGGGGTTATAGAAAACCCGTCGTTTTGCTTCCGAAAATAGTCAAAGTGAATTGTATAATAAGTTGTGCATAACAAAAGTATGAAACACGGTAGAAATGGGGAATTTCGCAGCATCCTTTAGAGGAATCTGTTCTGGACATATCTACAATAAGAAAACACACGGTAGGTTTATCTCGTCATCTTGCTGACAACGCGCTGTGGTGCATGGGTACAGAAATATTCAGCAACTGTTCAGGACATATCTACAATAAGAAAACCCCACACGGTAGGTTTATCTCGTCACTGTGTTGACAAACCGCTGCGTTGCATGGGTACTCGTCACTGGAATACTCAGTAAACTGTTCAGGACATATCTACAATAGGAAAACACACGGTAGGTTTATCTCGTCACTGTGCTGACAGAGCGCTGCGGTGCATGGGTACAGAAACACTCAGCAACTGTTCAGGACATATCTACAATAGGAAAACACACGGTAGGTTTATCTCGTCACTGTGCTTACAACGCGCTGCGGTGCATGGGTACAGGAAAACAAATACTCAGCAACTGTTCAGGGCCTCCTTTCACGAAGCACCGAGGTGATCGTAAGTCACTAAGGTAACCTTAGTGCAGTGTTAAATAATGAGAATTAAGGTTAGCCTTAGTAAAGGTTGCTTCGTGAAAGGAGCCCCAGTTGATGAGATCGTATGGATGATGAAAAATAATTCCTAAATTAGAAAATATCGACTGTCATAGACAATGTACAAGGTATGTCCGCCCGATTGACCAGCAGTTCCGATCTCTTAGAGACATTAATTATACATTTGTTATTTATATTCCATAGACATATTATGGCACAGCCTATGCATGACGATTTGAAGCACTATCCATCGAAGTTTGTTACAAAGATCCAATTCACTATTTCTTTTCGTGTGTTAATTACACTGACATAAGACATAAAATGCACTTCTTTACTAAAGGATATGACATCAAATCAATACTATACGGCCACTCTAATGGATCTACTAAAGGTAATCTTGAAATATTATTAGAATATATCCATTCTTTCGTTGTACTGTCAGGCAGATTTGTGTTGTAATAGTAAAAACGAAATTGCACTTAATGGTTCCAATGTTATAAGCGGCTATATTACAGTTTTTGATTGTTAAATTTCCAGAAAGCTATTGTTAATTGTTTGTTAATATCATACTTTTCCCCTCACGATTGTTACATCTATAATTCATCTGTATTCCGGAGCGGTATTCAGATAAGCAACATACTGCTTGTTTACCAATCCGGTTCCTCTTTTGGAAATAAATAATTTATCACGAAATGAGGTGAAAGTGATGATCTCCATTTCAAAGGATGGACAGGACTGGATCTCGCCAATAACCGTCACACAACTTGACCAGATGCAGGGCTAGGGTGCAGAGTAAGGTTCCTGTAAACTGGGAGGAGGGATGCACTCACCTGCTGCTGTCAAAAGCTGGAGCAAACTAATTACCGATGAGCTTATGCCTTATTTACGAGTAGTGAAACGTCAAGAGATGAACGTTGTGGTGACGGTGGGCACATTGTATGTGAACAGCACTCTACACGACGTGACTCTCTTAATCCCAGACTCGCTGGCTTGCTTGACACATGCCATCGTAGCTCAATTGCGTAGATCTATGCTCATGTTTGGTTGTCTGGTTAAACAACAACCAAACCTACATCCCAACAGTGATCAACATCATGAGCATCGGTCTACGCAACTGAGATACGATGACATGTGTCAACCAGGTCAACGAGCCTGACCATCCGATCCCGTTAGTCGCCGTTTATGAAATGCATGGATTGCTGAATAATTTTAATCCGGAATTTCACGGGTAAAGAAAGAAATGCAAACACTTATGTAATTGTTGCGTAGGCTTTAAAAACATAGGCGTGATGGAAGTCATGTTTCAAATTCCTTTGAAACGTCTTAAATGCCAATACTCTAGAATATGGGTAACTTGGTATGGAACCTTAAAGAAGCCAAATCAGCGAGTCTAACCACTCGATAGACACCTCTTACGAGAGGCATGGGTTGCTGATCTTCAATTCTGATACCATTTTATGATTAATCCGCTTGACACCTGCTGTGTCCATCGTGTGAGATTGGTTTTAGTGTCAATTCGGTAAGTACTAAAATAAAATATATGTTGATTTATCTGGCATTGTGAACAATCTGAGATAATATGATCAGATCTGCTGGAATATGGTACTACACATTATTTAGTGACAATTTTGTAAGTGAAATACCTGTAAATTAAATATATGTTGATTTCATTAAAACTGTGTACAAACTGACAAAATATATCCCATTCCCTGAAAATAGAGGTCTCGAAAAGAGGCAAGGCTCATACGATGTCATACAATTCTTCCTGACCGAGCACAAAGCAGCCCAGCGCTGAGTATGTCACAAAACGAACAATTTGGTGACACTTTGCTCTCGTAATCCGGTTTATGACACTGCATGGCTGAATTCGAGATGAAATTCCCATGATGGTTATTGGAAATTCAGTTGTTAAATAACAACTGAATAGTCCTTTATCGGTGTTACCCATTTTAATCTGGACCACGTAATTGTCCCGACACGGATAAAGCTATGAATGTATACAATTACTAACTACCGTGGAACACAGGTGATTGGATAGCAAGTATACAACAGGAATTAACAATCGGGATTTGCATCTTTCAAGTAATGTTTTAACTGCATGGCAATTACCATTTGGGAAAAAACTGGTCAGACAAAGGTGAGAAATAAATAATTATAACACTACCATTCGTGTAAAACTACTTCATTCTGCTTCAAGTTGGTTAACCAGATATTATATATCATTATAATCACCCCTGATCAAAACAATGATTTGAATCTGCATTGCAAAATAGTTTTCCTGAGGGAGAGTGTCCCTACTTCAAGGGATTTTTTATTTAAATTACGATGTTAACACATGAAGGTTGTTTTTTAAATATTCAAAGTGTACAGAAAATCAACAGAAAATGATACAGATACAGAAGGATTTTAAGGGAACCTGCAACAGTGAGCTTCCATATATCTGACAGCATGCTATATCCTGACGTCATTATACTGATGTGCAGATTAGAACCAAGTCTGCGAAATTTCGTTTTACATTCAATTTTTGTCTGTGTGTTCGGTGTCCAGTTCAATTTAGCCTTGTCGATTACCAAGGTGTCATATCTAATGATTTCACGTTGTTCATTTCCTCTGTCGGTTAACAAGTTGTGGCGTGGCAGTTGTGTTGAAGTTGTGGCGTGGCAGTTGTGATCAAGCTGTGGCGTGGCAGTTGTGTTCAAACTGTGGCGTGGCAGTTGTGTTCAAGCTGTGGCGTGGCAGTTGTGTTCAAGCTGTGGCGTGGCAGTTGTGTTCAAGCTGTGGCGTGGCAGTTGTGTTCAAGCTGTGGCGTGGCAGTTGTGTTCAAGCTGTGGCGTGGCAGTTGTGTTCAAGCTGTGGCGTGGCAGTTGTGTTCAAGCTGTGGCGTGGCAGTTGTGTTCAAGCTGTGACGTGGCAGTTGTGTTCAAGCTGTGACGTGGCAGTTGTGTTCAAGTTGTGGCGTGGCAGTTGTGTTCAGGTTGTGACAAAATGTTTGATGTGATTCAGTCTCCAGCATCTGGTGTGCTAACGGAAGGTAACTTGACACAGCGAATTCCGCTATATGGCGGCAGTCTGTAGATAATCAGTCTGGACCAGACAATCCACTGATCGACAGCATGAGCATCGATAAATGCAACTGGAATATGATGACATGTGTCAACCAAGTCAGCGAGCCTAACCACCCGATCCTGTTAGTCGCCTCTTACGACAAGCATGGGTTGCTGAGGATCAATTCTTACCCGGATCTTCAAGGGTTGTGCCTTACAGGGGGAGAGGGAAAATAGGTTACTCATTTATTGCTCCCGTATACAATGTCATGTAAACGTATAGTCCAGCAATAAGACTTATGAGACAGACAATAATACATATGGAAACAAGCCACCAGAGGGACACTGTTAGTATTCTGTATAGAACAATATCACACATGGTAATTCATATATTGCGTTAAGATAATGTCAGTTATAACTGGTTCAACGTGGACTACATGGTGTCAAGAAGATCGGTTGATAGTTTGCTATGAGATGCAGATTCTTCCAAGGCAAGTGTTTAAGATCCACATCAAAACAAATCTAAATGGTTCTACTGTGGTACCCATGTTTTTCCTATAAAACATAAAATACGAAAGCATTTGCCTAGAATTGCCTCGTTCTAACAACGTTGCCATTTACATTTAAGATTCTAGTGTGTCACCCATTTTTTACCCTTAAAACATAGAATACGAAAGCATTTGCCTAGAATTGCCTTGTTCTAACAACTTTGCCATTTACATTATTTGAGTCTCCTCTCCATTTTTCAGTATCACCTGTAGTAATGAGGCATGTATTGTTGTTCTATATATACTATCCCCAAAAAAGAAACGCATAGGCGTTTTCGTATTTTAAAAATCTATTAATTACCTATTGTGCTCAAACACAAAATATGTAACGAAAGTGTTGATAAATGATTTTACACAATTGCACATTCAAGTAAAAAATCGACTTTACCTGAAAATGCTGAGTTTGATGAGATTTCTTATAAGGATTAAAAACGCATCGCCACAACGCAACGCAAATCACCTTCCAGTTGCAAGTGTGCAGCACAGTGCATGCACTGTCGTTTTGAAGGTGTTTTGCATTCGTTTTGAAGGAGTTTCAAGGTCAAATCGCTACGGCACATCTTGACGCGCTGAGATGGAACATCGCCATTGAAAGAATGCACTCTGGAGATAACCAGTCTTCTGTTGCCAGGCGTCTGAATGTTAGTCTGAGCACGATATCATGGCTTGCAACTCGTTACAACCAAACAGGTACAACAAATTACCGTCCCCGTACAGGCAGACCTCGAGTCACCACTGCAGCATAAGATCGGTACATCTGGGTACTACATTTGCGTGATGGTAGTGCCACGGGTGAGAGCACAGCAGCCAGGGTACCTGGACTTCGGAGGATATTCGGTCAAACTGTACGGAACGGGTTGAGAGAGATTGGACTGAGAGCAAAGAGACCCGACGTCGGAACGGTGCTACGTCGCCACCATCGTGCTCTACGTCTCCGTTATTTAAAATTATCCACTTGCTTGAATACACATTTCCTTCGTCTAAACTGATGTAAAAATTCATGCACTAAAGTCTATTTGTGGACGAGTGATGCATGTTTGAAAATACAACATTTTCGCAACGGATTTCCGGCCTATGCGTTTCTTTTTTGGGATAGTATATTTGAATCTACACTTTACGCTTTGGAACTCACACTTTCACACACTTCCAAATACACACGTGAGCACATACAGGTACAAAGAAAAATATATACAGGTGAGGTGAGGTGAGGTGAGGTGAACTGGGGTTTAGCGTCGTACTTCGCTTCTAATATTTCGCTTATATTACGACGTGCATGCGTGTGTATGTGTGGCAGCTTGTACTAGCCCAGACTGAAGCTGGTTTTATAGTGTCAGCATGTACCATGCCGCAGTTAAGCTTGGATATCCCACTCAGACACATTATACTGACTCCAAGCCGACCAGTCCTTGTTGTACCCATTAATGCCGAGCGCCAGGCAGACCAACACGTACCATATTTTAACGTCTTTTGGTATGAAGCGGCAGGGGAAAAAGAAAAAGAAGTCTACTACTGCACAAGTGCATCAAATTGAAATTTAGGTGACAATAGAAAACAATAGCCATTAAAATTACTGCTTTTTTCACACAAAACATGTATTCTGTGTACCAACTATGTGTTCTGTTAGGTATGATATAATCTTTGGTGGAGTCCGTTTTACCATTCGGTCAGGGTTTAGAATTCACCAGAACAATATTACCTTCACATTTATACTTTTTAAAACGTGAGATATATTATCAGTCTCGATTACCTGATTCCATGGGGCGCAATAGTAAAAGTAGCGATGCAAGTATATTTATCTGAATGGATCATTGAAAATCAATCATGACAACGGGAAGACGGTTTTTATGTCTGCATCTCTCTCTGTCTCTGTTTCTCTCCCTCACTCTCTCTCTCTCACCCTCTCTCTCACTCTCACGCTCTCTCTCTCTCTCTTTCTCTGTCTCTCTCTCCCCCCCTCTCTCTCTCCCTCTCCATTCGAACCGCACAGCACGTTGTCGCTCATACGCGGAAAGGAAACTTTTGAATTTTTGAATTCCCATCTCAGTTTGTATGTCATTTTTCGTCCGTGTAATTTGGCATGACCTCAAATGTGAAATAGCATCTGAAAGTGTTTCATTAAGATATGTAATAAGAGTGCCACCTAGCTCGAGACTGCTCTCTTGTCCAGCGTGTCTTGTTTATGCCAATACCACAATATCAGTGGTTTCTCAGGCTGCAAAACATGAGAGATATGAGCTTGAATTCCGGATATTATATCACATGTTATATGAAGTCACCTATTATGTTCCAACCCACAACAATTGTTGACAGCTGTTGGGTATTTGAATTACTTACCACTTTTACGGTAAATTTAGCAATGCTGTCAAAAAAATTAATGTTTAAACGAAACTTTTGTATTGCGCAGACCATTACGTGAGACTAAATCACAGTGTTACCTTGGGTATAATTAGGGATATCGATATCAATATATTTTCTTACAGTTGGATAGAACCAGCAATGTAACATATTGGCTGAATAGCCAGCCATTAATCACTGAATAGATTGGAGAATGAAGTCATTTCGTGGCTCAATGCATCAACGTGAAGTCGCCAATGCATTATTAATTGCAAATCAATGAACCTTGGTCGTCATACACATTCAATGACGTTTATCAAAATGACAATTAAAGCAAAACAAATAATGCAAGTCGGCAATTGTACCCACTGACTGGTATTGCAGCGACTAAATTACTTTGGATTTTTTTTCAAACTACTGCTGAGTCTTGTCATTTATTCCTTGGAAATTTCCAAAGTTCCTATTAAAACCTGATCGAATCTCTGAACTGAATGCAAAAAATGACCATGTGGTCCTTGAATTTTTTTAAAGCCTTTACCTACATAGATTTTAGCTATATCGATCTATTCAAACGCATGTATATATTTACCGTACCACATATCCAAGTGAGCATCGTCGGGTCGGCTGTCAACCATGAGGTAAGACAGGTGATATCGAATGCCCCTATGCCTGTACCATTCGTCAGGAATCGTTCCACTGCACTTACGTTTTATACTTTGCACATTTTGTTTTCATGTTATATTTACAGATAGCATTACCGCCATAGGCCGGGATTGACACATATGATGGTCACATGAGACTAATGGTTATATCTTATTTGGACGTGCAAGTTTTCGTAGGAATGCCAAGATCAGCAGTTATCTGATTCGTAGATTACCCAGATTATGATGGGTTTTTTAAAACAAAGTATTAAACGTCTGTTACCACTATATTTTACCCTTTTATACCCTGAATTATCGTGCCGTGGTATAACGCTTACTGTAAGACACGATGGCGTTGTTTCTACAAAAGACGACTACACACCTAGACTCAGGGTTCTTCCTGGACTGAATACTCAGACCCAAAGATGAATAGAAAAGTCGTCACATCTTTAATATTCAGTCGAAGCCTTTACCTTGCAATTTGATATTGGTATGGTATTTAATTAGCAGGGGAAATAACTGTGATGGACAACTGATGAACCGGTCTCTGTTTCTGTCATGACCCTCTGAACGACGACTAGATTTCGTTTAAACTTTGTCAAGTGATTTGACACTATTGGCCAAATTCTTGCCCTTACACAATCTAGCAGTTTTGCGTTTCTGTCGCCCTGGGCGCCGTTGTACAAAACAACCTTAGCTTTAAGACTACCTTAAGTCTATGTTAAGGTATAAGAGTTGCGGTCACCTTAGCGCTAAGATCGCTTTGTACAATGGCACCCTGGCGCTGAATCATTAAGTACTATCCCCATCAGTCGGCGGTCGGACAGTGCTAAGGACTATTGTATCATTATGTGACACAAAGAAAGACATGTTTTTGGAAATGAACAGGTGGCAATTGTTGCATTTTTCCTCGGTAAAGAGTAGTGTCTATGAGATTTTGCCAGCTGCTGTATCATAAACGTTCGACCTTTTGAATACATTATGTGCAAGTATCATGATGTTGTAGAGCCTATATATTTCCTGCGCAGTTCCTTATTCGGAACTAGCTATTCTGCGTCAACTTCCATATGGGGAAGACAAAATGTGGCCTGCTGTAGTCATCAGTTTGTGGGTGTGGCTGTTAATCTTCTGTACGATCCAGTCTAAACGCACTGTGCTAATTCATTTAGTTTACCTTTGGCCAACAATCATGCAGTAGATGAAATAAAGACATATTGTACCTTACAGTTTCGTTGAGATAGTCAAGGAATTTACTGAAAATAAATATTGACACAAGTATTCTTTCGTCGTCTTTTCGTCTGCAGCATTATCGCGCCAAAAAAAGTTCAAAATTATATTTCTTTTTTTTTTAGGATTTGGCAGCTGCTCATCGTCTTGGGGCTTCTCCAGTTGGGGAGGGCTGCCAAAAAGCCAGGTAAGTTACCTCTTTTCGCGTCTTCATTGTGATCCTTCTTTCGAATGTGGTCATTCATGATATGATACAATTCGCCAAATCAAGTCGTGCTGTTCCGTTCTTGCATGCCAACATCAGTTGATGAATGGTTCCGAGACTACCCAGGTTATAATGTTTGCCTGTCAACACAACTACCTCAGTTAAGCCAGTTAACACCCTCAGTCGATATGCCGTGATAAAATCCAATAACTGTATAACTCAGCGATGTTGTTCCGACAAGGGACGATTACATACCAAGAATCAGAATCGTGGGATTCTATCTGGTCTGAAGGATCCGAACCAAAGATGGATAATAAACTGGTCATATTTGTTTCTCATTGTATTCAATCGAAGCTTTGATTTTGCAGTTGGAATTACATTGTATGGCACTCGATAAAATAATTGTGATGTACAACGACAGGCGATGGACATGGACTCCATGTTTCTGTCATGACTTTCTGAGATAAGGACAATATTTTATGGATGAACAACGTCTTTATTCGGGTGATGATGTTCATCCATAAAGTCTTGTCCTTATCTGATTTTTCAACTTTTACAACATGCCACTCAAAGAAATTATGACTTTCTGATCGAGGAATATCCTCCGTTTGAACATTTGCCACACTCTTGGCCTAATTCTTGCGCTTTCGCGATCTCGAACTCTGGTGCTTTTGTCGCTAACTCTCTCCCTATCAGTCGGCGGTAGGTTAGTGCTGATGACTACTGTCTCATTATGTAATACAAGGACAAACATGACGTTGTGGAACCCATGGTTTTTCTGGGATTTATACTCCTCACAAGAAAATTAAGCAACAAGTATTTTACTGTGTAATATCTTTAGCAATCTCCATAGCGAATAGAATACATAACCTTTAGTGACTGTCAAATTGATTGATCGGATAACATTGACACCATCACCCGAACACACCACCAGAAACAACATGCAAAATGTGTGGCATGAATGTGCCCCACTCTTCACACATACGCCCTGACCGGTGTAAACCTACCTGTAATCATTCCTCTGGTACAACAAGCGGGTCCTAACTTCATTTTTTGGATGATAATGCCCGTCCATGGATGATAATGCATGAGAAAGAGTTGTTAGCGATGTTGCTTAGATCAACAACATCACAGATATGGACTGTCCTGCAAGGTCCCTTGATCTGAATCCCATTGAACATGCTTGGGGCATTATTCGAGGTCGGGTTTACGGTCTCAATGTTCACCCCAAGACTCTGGATGATCTTGAGCAGGCGTTACAGAGAGAATGGCAGAACATTTCACAACAACAACTTTAAAGGTTCATTTGGTCAATGCAAAGACGTGTAGAAGCGTGCATGTGTGTTCATGGTGGTCATATCCGTTACTGAACACTGCTTCACTGTCCAAAACTGACTTGAACCTTAATGTTAACATTTTGCTTCATCAATGCAGCACATTTTGCACGACTGTTTCACTAGTACATGCTTTTGATGATTTTTAAGTCTATTAGTACTCAATACCATTTCATTTCATTTTGTTAATCGTGAAGGGGTTTCACATGGCAATCAAGGATTGAAGAGTAATTCCAATTTATCATATGAAGAGGTTATGACATGAATACCAACGAGAACACAAACTCGTGTATTGACATCTTGAGTATGCTGCACATTTATCTAACTGATATATGACATTTAGATGGCGCTTTAGACCGTTTATGGTAGGGATAGATTTTAAACACCTGTTTTCAGAGATGTGTTGCTTTGTGCACATTAAAATTAGATTTAAGACGTCATTTCTTCTTTCTTTATATCCAAAAACAATGTGTTTTACGTTCAGTTCTAATTGTGTGCCACTTACAATGTCTATCCAATTTGTTTATTAATTCCACAACGTCTTTATATGTTTGCACTCATATAACACATGAATAATGATTCCTTATCACAGAAAGAACACAATGAATGTAATATAATATTATAGTTTAATAGGTCTTCATTTGTTGCCAGAATTCTCTGGATAATTTTAAATTGTAGCCATCGAAGTTGTGTAAAAAGTGTTGCGATAAAAGGTATGCGGTTATAACTTTCCCACTGGTCTACTGGTATAATTTCGTTTATGTCTCGTTCCCATTTTATTTAATTACGTAATTTTCCTTGCGAATTATATAATTTAGATAGTGTAGTATAGAATATTTCACTTCACTTTTTCCCTTTTACAAGATTAAAACTATAGGGAATAAATGGTTGTTCTACTTTGTTTAGTTTTATTTTCTTGCGATTCAATTGCATTGATAAGTTCTGTATATTCCCAAAAGTTTGTCTTCACGTTGTATCCAGTTGTAAATGCATCACACTTTAGAAAAGTACCGTCAGTCGTGAGTTAATTATTGATAATTTTAACATTTGCTTTTAAATAGTGTCTATATAGTATAGGTTTCTTAGCAATAGTTATATTGTCTTTTGCCCATATAAATTGTTTGGTGTATCTGTCATATCGTGTTCTTGTAGAGGTTGTAATTTTGGAAAGTTTAGGTACTTTTGGAACAAAAGAATTGCGTAGATAGTTATTTCCCATATCTGTTGGAAACAAAGTTTCTGTTCGAATGTTAACATCTATGAGTGTTTTTATTTTGGTATCGATTGTATATGTTCTTCGTAACCAAGAGATATTTTGAGACTGGATTGTTTCCAAACTGAGGGGTACATTAAGTCCACTATTTTCATATGTCTGTATTGCAGTAGTACGTTTTATTTTATCGGGTTTATATTTCCAAACAAACCTAAACCATCTTTATTTGTAGGTAATTTATTACATTCAGTTGTTTTATTAGGAAGCATGGTGAAAAGATGGTTTAGGGAAGGTAAAATCAAACTCTTGAGGACTGTTATTCTGCCGCATGGTGTGTATGCAAATATATATATATATGTTGTAATCCTCCATGAGTACGTCCATGAAGTACGGCACCACTGGCTGTGGCGTGGTGACTGAAGGTGGAGATGGGCGTATGTAAGTAGACAGTTTTTTTATTTCAAGACAACTGTCACAGGTTTTTATCAAGTCCACTAATCACATAAAGGTTTCGATCACGTCCACTGGTCTAATATCACTCTGTAGGGTTTGTTGACCCTAAAAGTTTGTAAATTCATAGACACTGATTTGGAGTATTTTACTCAACGCCGAAGAGCAAGAGAATGGAATTTGAATTGGTTATTGTGTCTTGTCTCATAGGTTTTCTCTTATGTACTGTTTGTATTGAGAAGGTAACATTATACCAGCATGTGTGTGCCAAACTCTCTCTCTCTCTCTCTCTCTCTCTCTCTCTCTCTCTCTCTCTCTCTCTCTCTCTCTCTCTCTCTCTCTCTCTCTCTCTCTCTCTCTCTGTCTGTCTGTTCTTCGTCTTAAATATGTAAACTAAAGGGCAGAATAAATTACTACCGCCTCATTCCAATCATTTTCCAATAATATGACTGAACATTCATTGTAATACTGGTCTTGTAATCTTCCGCAATTCATTAAGAAAGAGTCAAGAGGTCAAAATCAATAAATACACAAATCGGAATTCAAAAAGTGTCAGGGGACGTGTCATCAATAGCGAGTGTGACCACCCTGGGCACCCATACACACCAACACACGTTGACGTCGTCAGTCCGCAGATGACATCAGCAGGAATCGTGTTCCATAAGTCCAAGAGAGACTGTTGCTTGCTCTGTCAAACATCGATATCGTGCACGTGCATTTGGACCAATGTCCCACAATTACGTTTTTCATGTTTTGAAAAAAAACACACGACTTGTCGAAGTTTTTGGACAGCTGAGTTGTCATCGGGACCATGCTGTGTTTTGGCGAATGTTTTCTGCATGTACGGAAAAAATTCAAACATGTCCGGATGTTTTGGTTTTTTTATACAATTACTTTAACAGTGATAATCTTTGCCGTTAGGTTATCTGTATATATGTTTTTCATCTAAAATCTATAGATGATGTCTACGCCATCGGTGACATGTGACACTGGTGAGGTTGTTGTTGAGAGGGTGTTTTATCAGTAAACCAAGTATACCTTGCCCCAAAGAGCTAATCGAGAAACTATCACCCATTTCAGTGCGAGGAACGCAAGCTGAATAGTTTAAATGCCTTTAGTTGTTCCAATGCTTATTCAGGTGATTTCTGGGACTTCGTTGATTAACCATAGATCAGTGGCATCAGTAATAATGGCTTGGCCATCTTAGCAAACTCCTTCACATCCTGGGACTTGTATAACCCTTTACTGATGGTAGGTCCCGGCCAGTTTAACTGTATTCAACCTCCTCGGGATGAGCTGAGAAAACATGGCCAAGTAAAATTGATTGTATTTTTACAGAACCTTCAGTCAACTGATCACAATATCAGAGGATTGTTGATAAGAAGAGAATGATGCCATTAACTTGGCCCACAAAACTTTAGTTCACGAGTCTTTGATAAGTCACAAGCCAAAGGACATACTATTGTGACCATACAATCCCATAGGTCCGACAGTTAAGGCAGTTCGTTTCTTGCGTGTCAACGTGGCGAAAGCGACTCTTCATGTTCAGGGAACTGTAGACCTTGAAACCTGCGAGGGCAACACACATTTCTTCATTTCTGTGAATAGGAAAACTATCTTTAATATATGTAATGGTCTGTTGGTTAACCTAGAGCAAATCCACACGGATTCCTGAAAATTAGTCAAGTGTGCAACTGGCAGTCAGTAGGCAGTCGTGGGAATATATGAAGTGACAGAGTACTTAAACTCACATAACATTCCACACTTCTCATAATATTCCACATTTCACATCGTCTCTATCACGTAATCAAACAATGATCATGTTACTCTGCTGTTGAAATATCCACCCAAACCTATGCCCTTTTAGACTATGAGATATAAATGGTTAGAAAACGCAAGCAGTCTTAAGGATAAGGTGAATTTCATAGCCATCGAATTCCAATACTGTGGTACCATCTGTATAAGAAAGGTGGCTACATCCTGGGATTCCGGACAGTCAAATCTTTATGTCTGGGCAATATGTCGTTACCATTTGGGCTTGACCGCAGTACCAGTGGTAATATGTGTCAGGGATAGTTTTCCTGTTTTATAGAAGCGACAAGACCCTGTCAGCACCATCAAAAAATCTCAGCCAAGAGCAGAGTCGATGGTACCATGTAGGTTCTATCATGTTGAAGCACCGTCAAAACGTCATATGCACTTGCACAGGCCTGCCAGTTGTTCACCAGAAAGAAAATCGCTGATACGCGAATACTTTGAAAATGTCATCTGCATGTCTTCTGAAAAACCTTTTCAAAGATTTACTGAGGCCGTGAATGTAACCTTGATCGAACACCTGAGTAAGAGTCGATGACGCTCTTTGAAATGTTGGTACATTGTGAAATCTATATCGTTCCTCAACTTCTGATGTGTGAAAACCAAAGGCTGGGGTTGTTGGAATATTACTCGACAGTTGATTAGTCGAACGTTTAAATCATGTTGTCGTTCAGCCATGTGGATGTCTTTTTGTCAGGACCAGCTGACAATGATGGAACTGGATGCGGCTCAAAGGATCCAAGATCATTTCCAGAGATTGTACTGTCTTAATTGGATATTTTTACAGATATTTAATTCGTACTGGCATGCCACTGACAAATTAATGCCGTTGATCATGATACGATTATCACAGGGGATTTTAACATTGATTTCATTGAGTAAATAGGAAGATGGATATGTACAATCAGTATGTGGCCTAACACAAATAGTGTATTGGCCAACAAGAACAAGAACCGCCCTAGTACACAACTTCATCTGATCTTTGAGTGAGTGAGTGGGTTTAATTTTACGCTGCACTCAGCAATATTCCATTTATATGGCGGCGGTATGTAAATAGTGGAGTCTGGACCAGACAATCCAGTGAACAACAACATGAGCATCGATCTGCGCAATTGGGAACCGATGACATGTGTCAACCAAGTCAGCAAGCCTGACCACATGATCCCGTTAGTCGCCTCTTAGGACAAGTATGGGTTACTGAAGATCAATATTCTAACCCGGACCTTTACGGGTGTAAAGATCTTTGTATCACGGTACAGTTCTATGACAGCGTCAGGGATGCTTGGGTCATTTTATAGTGGCGAGTATATGTATACCTAAAACAAGCTGCCTCGCACATAAATGAAATGTGTTTAATATACTGAAAGGCAAGAGAAACGTAATGTTCGAAATGATATTTAAGGTTCAATGAAGTATTTGAACCGATTTTTATAAAATATACACCGGAAGTCAATCTTGAGCAAAACATGAACCGTGGTCGTATAGCCTGTTTTGCCCAAGAAAGTATTGTTTGAGATTGACGTTTGAAATGTTTTGTTTGTGAAAAGGGAAGAGTTCGCACAAACATAACATTAAAATCGAGATGCACGTGCACCATAGATCCTTTCAGGCATAAATTGCCGCCTTGAATGGCAATAGTTCATTTGTTTTCTGAACACAGCAGCTATTAATGTATTAAGTGAGAGTAATCCATTGATGGACAATCAGATCCTTTCTTTAATCCGAAAACGCAACAGTAAATATGAAGTTGCGAAAAAGAGCAGTTTATGATCACATTAGGAAATGTTCAGACGAATACGAAATCAAGTTGTTACCTGTGCAATGTGATACTGAGAGCAGAAAATGAAGTTGAAACTGCCTGAGGTTCTAAAACGTGTGCTAGACTGGTAAGCATGTTACTATCCTTCCAGCTATTATATATACCGATATGATTTATGATGATGATGTGTGTAATGCAAATACTACACAATTATTGCCCTGCATAATTGAATTCCCTTAAAAAGCATTGCCAGCTGATACGTAAGAATTGTTCTAATACTCTTGGCAATTCCCCAAGCGGAAATATATGAGGCAATACTTTCAGTTGATACCGCCAAGTGATCCATACCAACGGTGTTGAACATTATGCTTGATTCAACACACACACGATAAACATAGTTGTATAACTATTTCAGCTTTTTCATTACTGCGCATTAGATTACAATGGAACATAAAGGTTGTTGAACCCTGAGATAATCAGACAATCATACATATCAAGGATTTTACTGAAGGTCAGGTACCAACCTTTTTCTCAGTTGTGCCACCAAGGACAGATAAAACGCATTTCAAACATCATGATCAAACAATGTGATCTGATGTATCTTGTATCGTGTACTTGTACAGGTTGTTCAAGGCGAATATGCATTTCACCTCATTGCAACAGAAGCACATGTTAAAGCACTCACCTGTGTATCTCAATTGGACCCATACCGTGCTCCATTCCATATGATTAATGTCCGCTACTAAAGTCGTCAGTTTCCTCTGTATTAAATGGACCACTTGCATGGAAAATAACTGTGTCTGAGGCATGTACGTCAGAAGAATTTACTTTTGATCAGGTGTCATGCTTTCGCATGGCTGCGCCACAAGAACAAATGTAAAAAAACATAGGTAAAATAGGTAATGTTTAGGGCAGAAATGCACGAAAGCGATTTAGGAATTACAATGTAATGCGAGATATATATGATCTAACGTATCTTGTACTTTTACAGGTTGTTCAGGGAGAAAACTGGATCTGGTCTTTCTGCTGGACTCCTCTGGCAGTGTCAAAAAGCACAACTTCAAACGAATGCTCTCCTTCATGAAGTACTTCCTTTCAACGGCAAGCATAGATGATGGTAAAGTCCGTGTTGGTGTGGCCATCTTTAACGGAAAGGCAACAATCCAGTTTCACCTGAATAAATTTAAAACAAAGAAAGCTTTATTCCGGGCTATAGACAGAATTAAATACAAAAGAGGACGTACCAACACATTTGCTGGTCTCAGATTACTGCGAACTCAAATGTTTAAACGGAAAAGAGGTGATCGTCGAGGTGCCAAGAATGTAGCTTTGGTCATGACGGATGGTTTGTCCAATGTGAAGTCCAAGCGGACAATTCCAGAAGCAAAAGCTGTGAGAAGGGCGGGCATCCATATCTTTGCCATTGGGATCGGATTGAAGAAAACAGCTGAGTTAGATGGGATAGCTAGTAGGCCCGCTGCAGAGAATCGATTTACCGTGAAGAACTTCAAACAGTTGAGAGGTCTTAAAGACAAAGTATTCACCTCAGTCTGCCAATTTGTCACATCCCCAGGACCAGGACCATCGCCACCAAAAGGTATGTACATGTGTTTATATTGAGTAAGTGTAACTAAGGTGTAATGTCAGATAAATGTAAAAGAATATGCATTTCACCTCATTGCAACGGAAGCAAATATTGAAGCACTCACCTGTGTATCTCAGTTGGACCCACACCAGAATCGTGTGTTTTTGTTGTGATGTGCAGTTCGTGCTCCATTCCACATGATTAATGTCCGCTACTAAAGTCGTCAGTTTCCTCTGTATTAGATGGACCACTTGCATGGGAAATAACTGTGTCTGAGGCATGTACGTCAGAAGAATTTACTTTTGATCAGGTGTCATGCTTTTGCATGGCTGCGCCACAAGAACAAATGTAAAAAAAACATAGGTAAAATAGGTAATGTTTAGGGCAGAAATGCACGAAAGCGATTTAGGAATTACAATGTAATGCGAGATATATATGATCTAACGTATCTTGTACTTTTACAGGTTGTTCAGGAGAAAACTGGATCTGGTCTTTCTGCTGGACTCCTCTGGCAGTGTCAAAAAGCACAACTTCAAACGAATGCTCTCCTTCATGAAGTACTTCCTTTCAACGGCAAGCATTGATGATGGTAAAGTCCGTGTTGGTGTGGCCATCTTTAACGGAAAGGCAACAATCCAGTTTCACCTGAATAAATTTAAAACGAAGAAAGCTTTATTCCGGGCTATAGACAGAATTAAATACAAAAGAGGACGTACCAACACATTTGCTGGTCTCAGATTACTGCGAACTCAAATGTTTAAACGGAAAAGAGGTGATCGTCGAGGTGCCAAGAATGTAGCTTTGGTCATGACGGATGGTTTGTCCAATGTGAAGTCCAAGCGGACAATTCCAGAAGCAAAAGCTGTGAGAAGGGCGGGCATCCATATCTTTGCCATTGGGATCGGATTGAAGAAAACAGCTGAGTTAGATGGGATAGCTAGTAGGCCCGCTGCAGAGAATCGATTTACCGTGAAGAACTTCAAACAGTTGAGAGGTCTTAAAGACAAAGTATTCACCTCAGTCTGCCAATTTGTCACATCCCAGGACCAGGACCATCGCCACCAAAAGGTATGTACATGTGTTTATATTGAGTAAGTGTAACTAAGGTGTAATGTCAGATAAATGTAAAAGAATATGCATTTCACCTCATTGCAACGGAAGCAAATATTGAAGCACTCACCTGTGTATCTCAGTTGGACCCACACCAGAATCGTGTGTTTTTGTTGTGATGTGCAGTTCGTGCTCCATTCCACATGATTAATGTCCGCTACTAAAGTCGTCAGTTTCCTCTGTATTAGATGGACCACTTGCATGGGAAATAACTGTGTCTGAGGCATGTACGTCAGAAGAATTTACTTTTGATCAGGTGTCATGCTTTTGCATGGCTGCGCCACAAGAACAAATGTAAAAAAAACATAGGTAAAATAGGTAATGTTTAGGGCAGAAATGCACGAAAGCGATTTAGGAATTACAATGTAATGCGAGATATATATGATCTAACGTATCTTGTACTTTTACAGGTTGTTCAGGGAGAAAACTGGATCTGGTCTTTCTGCTGGACTCCTCTGGCAGTGTCAAAAAGCACAACTTCAAACGAATGCTCTCCTTCATGAAGTACTTCCTTTCAACGGCAAGCATTGATGATGGTAAAGTCCGTGTTGGTGTGGCCATCTTTAACGGAAAGGCAACAATCCAGTTTCACCTGAATAAATTTAAAACAAAGAAAGCTTTATTCCGGGCTATAGACAGAATTAAATACAAAAGAGGACGTACCAACACATTTGCTGGTCTCAGATTACTGCGAACTCAAATGTTTAAACGGAAAAGAGGTGATCGTCGAGGTGCCAAGAATGTAGCTTTGGTCATGACGGATGGTTTGTCCAATGTGAAGTCCAAGCGGACAATTCCAGAAGCAAAAGCTGTGAGAAGGGCGGGCATCCATATCTTTGCCATTGGGATCGGATTGAAGAAAACAGCTGAGTTAGATGGGATAGCTAGTAGGCCCGCTGCAGAGAATCGATTTACCGTGAAGAACTTCAAACAGTTGAGAGGTCTTAAAGACAAAGTATTCACCTCAGTCTGCCAATTTGTCACATCCCCAGGACCAGGACCATCGCCACCAAAAGGTATGTACATGTGTTTATATTGAGTAAGTGTAACTAAGGTGTAATGTCAGATAAATGTAAAAGAATATGCATTTCACCTCATTGCAACGGAAGCAAATATTGAAGCACTCACCTGTGTATCTCAGTTGGACCCACACCAGAACTCAATATACTTACAAATGGCTTGAGACATTAACTTGCAAGTATATATTCAAATAAATATGAATTCTCTCTATTGTAGTTAATGCGTAAGCGCAAAAAAACGTTAATGTTGCTTTCCTGTAGTGCAGTGAAAAAGAACCAGAGTTTAAATTACGTAGGAAGGTACATGTATGCATGGTGAAGGTTGGGTTTGTTAGAATTGAGATATAGCTACTCTACCACCGTGTTACCAGTAAGACAGTCAGGATGAGTACTCTGTCATATATGTTGTCAGTAAGACAGTCAGATGAGTACTTCATCCATGTGTTGCCAGTAAGACAGTCATTTGGTACGCTATCCGTGTAGTCAGAGTTCTACAAACGGCACAACGATACCGTAAACACAATACCATATTACGTCGATAAATAATACTCACGTCAGCTGGAAATGAAGCGACATGCTTGAAGTATTTCCAGATGTATGATGGTAATGCCGTTTAACTCACTCTCGTAGTTCCCTTCTAATACTCAGTAGAAGTAACTTTGTGCAAAGATCGCATGTGGCATTTGAAACTGACCAAAGCGTTACTTTACGATGTATGGTATCGTTTCGCGTCAAAGGCTCACTAACAGCCATTAAGTCAAACATCATTTGTAAGCCTGACCAATGCGGTTTATTTTCACTTTATAATGTTGCCACCATTGTCCTTAATATATCTGTTCACACCAATATGCTACCAAACCGATTTTGTCAACAAGAAACATCCTGTAGCCAAGCATTTGCCCTACCATGCTATTGTCCAGTGTACGTTAAGTAGCTGAAATCGCGCAATATAACAGCAATTAATGCAACCTAACCAAAGCACAACAA
>NW_025765710.1:0-118767 GCF_003918875.1 Haliotis rubra | reverse complement strand
ACGAGGAGCGGAGCGAGAGGAGAGGAGAGAGAGAGAGAGAGTGAGAGGATGATGAGCAGAGAGGAGAGGAGCGGAGGAGAGAGGGAGCTAAGCTGATTTCATCGTTTCTACATCATAATGATAACAGTCCATTTGTATGTCGTTTTCCAAAGAAGCATCATCACGTTCAAAGCCGACCTAAAACTGTCTTTGAGGTGCTGATGCATTAGTGATATTACTCATCTCATTCTGCCTGGTATCCATCCACCGCTGGCTGAAGTAGAGGCAGATGTCGGACAACTACTCATCAGCATCGGACAGGATTGTAACAAGAACACTGTCAGAGCCACACTGTCGAACATAGTGACTCATTGAGGACTTCAATTGATGTTTATGCCGATGTGGGCCTTCGAATTTTAACAATATTTGAGTTTTTCACAACCGGTGAGCTTGATATAGGTGAAATGTTCAAAGTGATGAATGTGTATGGTGCTGGGATTAGAATCTGGCGATCATAGTTATCTAGTGTGACTAAGAGACACAACCTCTGCATAGCAGATTGCCCTCGCCTTGAATGACAGAGCCACGGTGGTGCTGCCACATTAGCAATGAATAGTAGCGCTAATAATTTGTATGTATTAAGCGGCAAAACACACTTTGATTGGCCAAATTACAGTTACAATATATAAACTAATAAAGCAACAATGAAAGATGTTCATTAAAGTTCAAGAAATGCAGCCCCATTGCCATTACGAGCACCATGTCATTGTAAAACCATTGAGGCAACAAAAGACCAAAGTGAAGGCCGAAATAGAGCATATCATTGTCCGCGCATGCGTAGACTAATTCGACTTCACACACATGCGCACCGGTAAATTTAGGGCGGCGGGGTTATGGCGACACGCGACAATGCGATATAATATGTCGCATTGTCGCGTGTCGCGTTTAGCTCATATGTTATACATACATACTGTACTCATTTTAACAACAGCGCGACATAGATATCGGCGACAACGCGACATTTCATCAAATGTCGCTGTCGTCGTGTCGCGCGTTTGAGTAAATTTTTAGACCGTTTTACACATCTATATAGGGCGACGCGCTATGACAACGCGATGCATAGCTTGACCTTTGTGCGCCAGCCCGCTATGTCGCGTATCGCCCTTTGGAGGAATGAAAATATATTATCTAAAACACGCGACACGCGACATCGCGACAATGCGACAAATGGGCAAAATCGCGCGACAAGTCGCGATGTCGCGTGGCGCGTCGCGTTTTGTTTAATTTTGTTTGTACGAGAGGGCGACAGTTTTGGTGATCTATAGCCCGTTTTTACATTATTGTATTGTTCATCAAATTTGTTAATTTACAGTTACATTTTAGTTTGAATTTCTATCTGTGATAATTCAGTTATTTTACTGTCCTTCGTCGACGTTTTTTAATGATTTGATTGCATTTATTACGAATCTGTAATTTGTTACGATATGGCTGAAACACGTTGATGTGACTATAAATCTTAACCCACTTCACTTGACCCTGGCTATACTGCTTTCTGACTACCAGTTAACATATACTATCCATCAAAAGTTTAGACTCAATTAGTGTAAATGTAGCCACCCCTCAGCCAACTGTTCTGAACTAAATTTTGTAAAATAGGTTTAACGGTACTGTTTACACATGAATTAATGTATTGGAAACAAATTGTAACGTTGAAAATTATTGTCATGAATTCAACAATGATGACAGTCAGTGATAATTACAATTCCTTAATAAAACTTTACACCAAAATGCAGCAGTTCACATGGTACGATCTTTGCACATGCTTTTCAGCAGTTTGATGCATGATCCTCGTGCAATTCATCTGCATACGGTTTGCAGTTGGTTCCTCCAAGTTAGGTGAAGAAATAACCATATATGTATATGCATAACATATAGTGAGTGCTTTTATGAGTCTAAACTTTGATGGGTAGTATATCAAATACGAAAACGTTCAATTACGACATAAATACAATCATCTCCGTATAATATTTACTGACGGATCCATACACGGTATGCAAAGTATAGGTGAAGCAATGCCGGAGTCATTGATCAGAACAAAATCATATAGACTACCAGAACATAGCTTTCAATTTTACTGCGAATCCTATATGCTAGTCATACCGCCTTGTTGGTACATAAAGCAAGTCAGTGTGTAAACAGTATATTATCTTTTCTGATTCTTCCTGTCTTTAAGCACTGCATAATTTCTCTTCAAATCATCCAATTATTTTCATATATATTGATCTTCAACTGGCCAATAGCCGACATTGTCTTTTGTTGATTGCCCAGTGGGTAACGAAATGGCTGATGCTGTCGCAACAAATCTGTGGTGACACCACTTCTTATCCGATATAATGATTATAAATCTGTCATTGGATGCAAAGGAGGGACTCGAAAGTAGCTATGAAACAGGTTACATGAATTAAACCAGGTATCCACCTACTTCGTAATCAATTGGGCCGTCAGTCCAGATTTGAAGAGGTCATATTAAGACGATGTCGTATTGGCCATTCGAGATATACTCAAAGACATGAATATTCGCTGAAAGATGAGCATCCCCCATTTCGCATCCCTTGTGATGAAAGAATCACAGTCACTATGTGCCCTTGACTGTATTGATTTTTTCATTCACAATAGTTCAAAAGCTTTATCATCATGAAGGACCTTTTTCACTAATGACATTTTTTGTTTAATTATTGCATTTTTAAAAGAAATAGATCTTGATTGAAAAGATTTTGTAAAATAGACACGACATGTGGCTATTATATAATTGATAGGTTAGACTAGCAACTGCAATTGTTTGTGGCTGCATCCTCAAAGGGGTTAAAGTACTGTCTTTCTGAGAGGGAACTTCTTTAAGTCCCAAAACTTCCAAAGTAAATTTTGATCTATCGACATTTTAATCGGAGTATTATTGTCATTTAATTTATGACTGAATCCACACAAACGCCAATAGCTGAAGGACATGGCGTAATCCAACTAGGTTCTATGTAGGCAGCAAAGAACTGTAAGTCCCCATGGACCCTTGGGATGTACGACGATCTACCTTCAGTTTTTTGGCAATATATAGCCTCTTTTGTATTGTCCGAATAGTGTTATTAGTTTTAACTTCACATGCTAGTTTTAATTCTAACTGTTATACTTGAAGTTGTTTCACTATCCTTGACAACAGGTTTTATAGTATACATGTATTCCTTATCAATGACAATTTGTTCTCTTCACGATACGGCTTAACTGTTGCCGATGTGACGTTAAGTATTAACAGCTGACATGGAATATAAACCACATGATTATGATATACATAAAACTGAATGTACCCCCATTTCCCCACCCCCACTTCAACCCGGATATAGTTACATTTTTATAAAATAGAAAACGGAAACATTATGAAATATTATTAACTGTGTGTGTGTATGTGTGTTTCAGCTTGTTCTGAAAGAAAGCCCACTATAAAAGGAAAGTGCGTTGGCTAAAACATACAGCAGTATACCCACCCAGGGCGTCGCTACCATTATAAAAAAGCCCGGCTTACTGGATGGACAAGCCCTAATACTATCTAACTATAAAGATTGGCAACCTACCAGACTTTACATGAACAAAGTTGGCTTGCAACGCGCCTCACTCCCAGGTGGCACTTACGTTTGTTAAAGACATGTTTAGTAAAATACACACACCCCCCCTCACCCCACACCCCTTCTCCAATTAAAAAAATTGAAGGGGGTGACAACCATTATTGGCATGAGTATATATGTCATAATGTGTCCGTTTTCCTGTTAAATAACAAAACCTGTAGCTATATCTGGGTATGGAGTGGGGTGAGGAATGGCGCACATTCAGGTTTGGAACCAGTTGGTATTAAAATTACAATAGACAGACGATTTATTCAGTAAAGAGACTATACGCCCAAAATACAGACAATGTTTGATTGCATGAAACGCACATGCCAGTGATTAATTAATTAAGTTTCCCTTAGCTGTTTGACTTAAAATAAATGTAGACATGTGTTATATACAGCATCAAGGTTTTCAGATGAAAGAATTTCGGTAAAAGATGTTGATGGTTGCACTCAGCATTATCTGGCGGCGTTCTGTAAGTAATCGAGTATATGGACCAGACAATCCAGTGATCAACAGCATGAGTATCGATCCGATGTTAGAGTGTGGAGCTTGATATATAATTGTTTGAGATACATATTTCTTATGGCTGAGAAATGCTCACAGGGAAGCAAAATCTGAAATTTATCTTTAACAAAGATCTTCCCCTTAATATACAATATTTACATAGTCGTTCAGTGTATGGGGCATCCAAATAGTGTAACCTTTTGTTTGTTGTCTTTGAGAAACCATTTACGCTTTTTGTGCTGTACTTGAATATTTTTACAAAATGAGGTCCCCAATACTTCTGCACCATAACACACCATAGGCACAATCATAGCATCAAATTTCTAAATAAATCTCGACATGGTATATTCCCAACT
Source organism: Haliotis rubra (assembly GCF_003918875.1). Classification (NCBI taxonomy): domain Eukaryota; kingdom Metazoa; phylum Mollusca; class Gastropoda; order Lepetellida; family Haliotidae; genus Haliotis; species Haliotis rubra. The sequence continues at coordinate 114,272 of NW_025765710.1, read as the reverse complement.
TTCTTTTGATATCTGTACAATGTCATGATAACCTTTCTACTCTGTGCACCAAAAGTAGTTTATACTGAGTCAAAAAAGAAACTTCACATTCTTTCTTCAGGGCACTATAAAAGAACAAGAGATGGTAAGATGGTTAAATTGTTATTATTTCATTGCTGAGATCTGTGTGATGTACTCGATACACTGACAGTGCCATAATCAGTTCCATTAGGCTACACCGCCGTTCCAAAACATGGGTATACAGAATGTCAAGTCACAAGAATAAAAATGCGAAATTTCTCAGTTCAATATCGTGTATGGCCGCCCCGCGCATTCACCACTGCCAAACACCGTCTCCTCATCGACTGCCTGATGCTTGTGAACACGTGGTTGGGGATTCTGCGCCATTGTTCTTGCAAGGCAGCGCCAAGTTCCTGCAAATTCTGAGGTTGGTTCCTAAGACCACGAAGCCTTCTCCCAAGCGCATCCCAAACGTGCTCTATTGATTAAGGTCAGGGGACCTCGATGGCCAGTCCATGACGTTGATTCCAGCGTTTTGAAGGAAATTTCGTGTCAACATCGCGGTATGCGGCCGAGCATTATCATGCTGGAACTGTAGACCTGGGCCATGAGCCGCCATGAAAGGAACGAGTTCAGGGTGAGCACCTGGTCGCGGTAAGCAGCAGCCGTGAGGTTTCCACGGATGACCAGAAGTCGGGAACGGTTGTTCCCACAGAAAGCACCCCACACCATGCAACTTCCGCCCCCGAATCTGTCGACTTCCTGTACACAACATTGGGCATACCGTTCACGACGTCGTCTCCAGACTCTATGCCTGCCGTCCGCGAATCTGAGGGTAAACCTGGATTCATCGCTAAAGACGACTCGATTCCAGTCTCTGGGTCCATCGGAGGTGACGTTGGGCCCACAGCAGACGTTGACGTTGATGAAACGGCGTCAATATTGGCCCACGATATGGACGTCGAGAATGGAGATTGGCAGCCCGCAACCGATTTCGAATGGTCTGTGAGGACAGTCGACCTCTAAACATCTCAGCCCTGGTTCGTGTAGCCGGCAGAAATCTGTCACGTAGGTGACGTAGGACGATTTGATTTGTCTTCTGCTCGTGACGTCACACGTGGACGACCCGACCTTTGGGCGATCAGAAGTGGTGCCAGTTTGTTGTAGACGACCTCGCAAGTCATACACAGTACGACGGCTGCATCCCATTGCTCTTGCGACGTCAATAACTGATCTTCCCGCTTGCAACATGCCAACGGCACGTTCACGTTGCACATTTGACAATCGTGGCATTTCAAGTACCGTTAGAACTGTGGTTTAAAAGTGTTTTTTCAATTCTGAGGCCAATGCAAACACGTGCATATGAAGAAAACTTCGATGCGAAGATCACGTGATCGACTGCACGTGCAAAACCTGATTTGGCACTAACGTCATTTGCACGACGAATGGATGGGTTTGAGTGGGTTTTGCTAACGTTTTTCTAGAGTCGAAAGATAGGATCCCATTTCGATACATAGATGTATCATCAGAGAAAAAAATTATTCATTATTTTCAAATTACATTTTGTGAAGTTTCTTTTTGACTCAGTATATAAAATGGTTTTTAATTACTAGTTCTCTCCTCCATCAGCTAGACTGTTCCACTATAATAATATACTGTAAGCCATTAAAAACGCAATTGGTATTTGTTGTCCTGAAACTCACAAAAGTTCTATTGAAGATTTTTGCCTTCGATACAGAGGATGTAGGGATAAATGGCTGTTATTCTGGCCCATTTCGAGTTCGAGTCCCGGATCATTCCTCTCACATGAACTTTGATACTTAAAACTGAACCTTTGACATTTCTCGTAAACACAACCACATTTATGAAACACGTTGTGCACATGCATGACCTGCACCCAGGCCCTGTAAAAGCACAAGGATTTGTGGAACCCAATCACTTTGAGAAAATGCCACACTTGACACAAGACGAAAGGAATCAGGTTATCGGTATGGTCAGCCAAGGTGCTTCAGATGTGATGATTGCCAGGCACTTTAATGTGCATTCATCCACTGTAAGTCGACTCAGACAACGTTTTCGGGCTACCGTAAGTGTTGCTGATCGTCCGCGACCTGTGATAACAGCTCGACAAAACCGCAATATCCGAGTTTCACACTTGCGAAATCGGTTCCAAACAGCTGATGATGAGGCAAGGAGGACAATTGGGACAAGTCAACGTCATTTCAGCGCCCAAAAGGGTGCAATGACGCCTTGCTGCCTTCAACATCCGGTGTCGTCACCTGTACCGTGGTCCAACCTTATTGCATCGCCACAGACTTGCCAGACAGCGATGGGCAGCAAGTGGGGCCAATCTTGGCAACAGGACATGGCCAGATGTCATTTTGTCAGATGAATCCAGGTTTAACTTATCCTTTGCAGATGGACGTCCACAGATTTATCGACGTAAAGGAGAAAGACTTGCGCCAAACTGTGTCCTTGAACATGATCGTTTTGGAGGGGGATGGTGTCATGATCAGACCACAGACCATCACAGGCTGCAGACCATCCAACAGCTGTTCCTGAGAAATGTGTGTCTTTCAATGCCCCAAAGACTGCGAGCATGTCTTGCAGCGCACGGTGGACACACACGATACTGACTGCAAGTGACCCTCCTTTGTTTGATGTCGTTGTTGCGTCACTGATGTTGTTGCTGACTGGACATTTTCAGATGAAATTATTCACAGATGTTCACTTAAAACATATCTGCCAGTTAGGTTTATATATGTTGAAATTGGAGTGAGTAAAGAAAGTATGAAGGTCAAATTGCGTTTTTAATGGCTTACAGTATATATATAAAAAACAATTATTGACAATAAAATGTCCGGTTACGTTAGGTCATTGTCGTAGAAGAATTCATGGAAACGTTAAAATTACATTTTTGAATCTCGATAGGCACGACGAATCAATATGTTCGACTGGTAATGAATTCCATGATTTAACAGTATCATCGTTCATATCGATAGCAGTAACTTCGGGATCACCAATGATGGTATATAAAGAAGTATCATCCGCAAAACGGCGTATATTAATATTTACACCTTCAACTATATCATTTATATCGACAATAAACAAGAGCGGCCCCAATACTGAACCCTGGGGTACACCAACAAAGACAGCTTTATTATCAGATCTAAATCCATCAATTACGACCAGTAGTCAGCCACATGACCAGACTTGTTCAGCTTATACCGAAATCTTGCATGCATCACTTGTCGGGCTCCTCTCTGAGATACAACACAATCTGCTCGCTGAACATGTGACAGTTTTAAAAACATTTTAATTGTGTATCCCTATAACTGGAAAGCTGAGTAGAGAAATGGCTGAGCGGGTTAGGCGGCTGACTTTGTGTGCAGGCGATTAGCTGCCTGACTCTGAGGATGTGGGTTCGAATCCCGGATGTGACTCAACCCCAAAAGTACTAGAATTTGTACTTTACTAAGAAAGTATAATCCCAAATATAACATATACTACAAACAAATAGTATGGGAACACCCCAAAATAGTCATATATAAATTTAAACGTGTTGAGGCCATTTATACTCTGAGGTAAATACATTTTTTTTGGTGCTTAATGGACACTTTAAACGACATGTTGGAACATGCAATGAAGTCTGTCTTTCACATGCACTAGGCTGTTGCGTTTGGGCGTTTGATTCAAACATGGTGCTGGTGGGTTTCAGCACCCTTGTTTTTCGCTGTTTCATTTCACTCAAACTCAACAAATATTGAATCAGTTGCTTCACTGCAAGTACTAACATTTCGTTTAAAGTGCCTCAACTATCACAGTGAGAATTAAAACTAGCATGTGCAGGTAACACTAATAGCATTATTTGGACAATACGTAATATAAAAACAGGCTATAGATCGCCAACAACTGAAGGTAGATCACCACACTAGGGACCATGGGGACTTACAGTACTTTTGCTACCTGCATGGAACCTAGCTGGATTTATATCATCCCTTCAGCTGCTGGCGATTATAGTCCAATTTAGCCATGATTTAAAATCACAAAAATACTACGTTTAAAGAATCTGGTATGTTGAAATGTTCTTTGAATGTTTCGAGACTTACGTACCCTCTCAGGAGGACAATAAGTTTACAATACTTTAACCCCTTTGAGGGTACAGCCACTAACAATCTAAGTTATTAATCAAACTACCAATCATTAAAATACATCTATCCACAGAACATATTAATCACAATTCATAATTAAATCAATTTCTTTAAAAAAAAAATAATTAAATGAAAATTAACAGTGGTAAAAAGAGTGGTAAAACTGTTTTCACATTGAAATATTTATCCCTTATGATGGAGAATTCAACACAGTCAAGCAGTGACTGTGACTCTCTCATCACAAGGGATACAAAACGGAGGATCCTCACCTTCTAACAAGTATTTGTGAGTATAACGGGTATGGCCAAAACGACATCGTCGCATAATGACCTCTTCAAATCTGGACTGACAAACCAAGTAGGTGTAGCCAATATAGTGTTTAATTTCATGTAATCTATTGATACCTAATTGGGTGTCCCACTTCTGCATCAGATCACGGGATCTAATGGTAGCTTTGTAATCAGAGTATGGGATGAGAAGTGGTGTCACGGATTTGTTGAGTGCTGCTTTAGCAGCAAGATCGGCCATAGTGTTACCAGAGATTCCAACATGGCTTTAGGGTGTTTTTGAATATATTTAAGCGATGTTAATATGGCGTTAGCTTCTGTTGTGAATATAGAGCTGTTATTTGGTAATCTGGATGAGACTGTTCTGGATCCAATGACAGTAGCACAAGTAACTGCGACCCATCTGTAAATAAAGATTTGTATTATATTTAGTTTAAATTAAGTTAGTTTAAATGTTGTCAGTGTTAGGTTAACTTCTGGTCTCCAAGGGGAGAAGAAAGAAGACGGGAAGGAGATATATTTTCTAGTTCAACGCCAGCAGCAGAAAGGAAAGGTTTGACTCTTAATCCTAGAGGCGGAACAAGAGAAGACTTTTTGTTGTACAGAACCTCATAAAGGGGATTTAAAACACAGTTAAATGCCGGGTTAGACACATTAGAAAATAGTTTTGTTATATACTGCAAGGACAATTGGTTGGTTAAGGGATGGCTCATCGGCCTCGACGTAGAGACTGTCAACAGGAGAAGTCCTAAAAGACCCAAGATAAAGTCTTAGACCTTGGTGATGGATAGAAGCAAGAATTTTGAGGTTGCTCTTACAGGCCCCACCATATACGATGGAGCCGTAATCACGTTTCGATCGGATGAGAGATCTGTATAAGTGTAGGAGGGTAGTTTGGTCCCTCTCCTTAGGAATTCGAAACAACTTTTAACGAATCAAGTGCCTTTAGGCATTTAGCTTTAAGTGATTTAATATGTGGCAGAAAAGTTAAATGTGAGTAGAAAATAAGACCATAGAACTTGGCCTCCTTTACGACTTTGATGGGGGTGCCGTTTAGAAATAATTCTGGAACTTTATGGAGTTTATACTTTCTGCAGAAATGTATACTATTAGTTTTTGTTATAGAAAATTTTAAATCTGTTTTGAAGTGACCATTTTATTGAGACAAATTTGTAAGTGCCTCTCTATTGTATGTTACTGTTCTTCGTCAACAGGTTTTTTAAATTTCTAACTTTATTGATAAAAAAAAGGATGGATACAGCATGCATTTTTTTGATAAAACGATAAAAGAATTTTTCACAAATGATTCCAAACGAACTACGAATACTACTAGATTTGGAACCCTTGCCTTTGATCTTTTGGATAATATTCCATACCCTTGACATAGGAGTACGGGAATTTATTTTGGAAACATAATTTCTCCAAGTATGACGCGTAATGTGCTTAAACGTTCGACGAGCCTTAGCATAACTGATTTTTACATTATTTAAGTAATGTACGGTAGGATGGCTGCGAAAATATTTCTCTGCTCTCTTTCTACTTTTCCTAGCTTGTTTGCATTCGTCATTAAACCATGGTTTACGTATTTGTGGGTTTACAGAGGACTTAGGAACAGTTTCATCAGTTATTCTGTTTTAGCTTGTCAGAAAACATCTGAATTGGATCAGAAACATCCATGAAAAGGTCTGATTTCAGTTTTTCGAGGCAGATGGTCTGAAATAAGGGCCAATTGGCTTTAGAAAAAAATTCATCTTGTTAAAGGTGGATCATCAGAAGTGTTAATTGCTGTAAGTACTGTGGGAAAATGGTCACTCCCACAAAGATCATTATGAACTGACCATTCAAATTCATTATAAACGTTTGAATCTGTGATTGACAGGTCTAAAGAAGAATATTTTGGCGCTGCAGGATGCAAATATGAGTTAGAGACGTCGTTGAATATGCATAAATTATTATTATCCCATAGTGGGGTATGTCCATTGAGATCACCCATTATGATACAACGTTTGGGTAGTTGGTCAAATATATCTTGAAGATCGGACTGTTGAAGAGTTGAAGAGTTGAAGATGGAGAGATATACAAGGAACAGAGAGTAATAGTTAAGTGTAAAGCAAATCGAACAACAACAGTCTGAAGATTGGTTTTAAGAGGAACAGGGCTATGGATAATGCCGTGTCTCACCAAAACGGAAGATCCACCAGTGGCTTTGTCGCCTGGATGTGAAATAAGAATGGTACTGACGTAATTCGAACTTATCATTTTGTTTCAAATATGTTTCCTGTAAACTGAATGCTGATGGTTGAAAGTCTTGTGTTAGGAATTGTACTTCATTAAAATTGTTCCTAAGTCCTCTGCGATTCCACTGTATTAGATTCGGATATCGGCTCATGGAGGTTCTAGAACTCCTTGTTTTGTTTAAGAAGACTGGGTCGCTTCCGTCTCCAGGGGTTCAAAGAAGTTATGAACCTCTACAGTTTCATGCCTCTCAACAGGAGAGGAAGGTTTAGATGATTGTTTCCGGTTAAGGCGTTTTCTTTGAGCTTTTGATATTTCAACACGTTGGTCAACATCTACAGTTGATTGAGCAATCGTTTGTTGCGATTGACTTATAGTCTGAGAAACACATGTCATAGTGGACTGGCTGTCAGAAGCAGTTTGCACAGAATGAGGTTGTTTTGATTTCATCCAAGTTAAATCAGTTCGGCAGGAAACTAACACTGACTGAGGTTTTCTCGATACAGCAGCTGAATAGCTAACAGTCGGAGAAGGTTTAGAATTCAACGGATGTGAAACTTGTTTCTTGGCCTCAAGGAAAGTTATATTGTTTTCGTATTTTAACTTCAATTTTTTGTATTTGATTTGCCACTCAGGACAAGATCTCGAAGAATAAACGTGGTCGCCACCACAGTTTACACATTTTGCATCTTTAGAGCAATCAGAATCCAGATGATCGTCGCTACATCGATGACAACGATGAGCATTACGGCATGACTTGGAACCATGTCCAACCTTCTTACACGCATAACACCGGAGTGGAGTGGGGATGTACACCTCCATCCCGATATTGAAATAACCGGCTTTTATTGATTTGGGCACAGTACTCATCGAAAAAGTAAACAGGTAGGTGTTGCTTGGAACAGTATTACCATCTTGCTTCTTGACAGTGAAGCGCTTAACAGAAGTAACATTTTGATCTTGAAGTTCTTCCACTACTTCGTCCACTGACATGTCCGTCTCTCACATGTTCGTTTCCGGAGCATAACTCAAGAACCGTTCAATATTTTTCAACAAAACTTGGTAGATATATCAAACAGGTTCTTAAGTGGTGCCTTTTGCTATTTGCAGATTTTTGGCATTTTCATTTTTCCCGGTTTCCATGGAAACGTTTCGGACTTAGTCCCAAAAGGGAGGTGTGGGTTTCGTTTCCGGAGCACAACTAGAAAACTTCCTAATATCTTCAGCAAAACTTGGCAGTTATGTGTGAGGCATATCCAAAAGTGGTGCCTTTTAGCTATATGCAATTTTTTGTGATATATTGTTTTCTCGGGTTCCATGGAAACAATTCGGACTTAGTCTCACAAGGGAGGTGGGTTTCATATCCGGAGCAATAATTGGAAAACTTCCTAATATCATTCAGCAAAACTTGGTAGATATGTGAGGCAGATGCCAAAGTGGTGCCTTTGCCATTTTGGCAGACTCACTGACTGACTGAGTTTGGTTTTTACGCCGCTTTAGTAATATTCCAGCAATATCACGGCGGGGACACCAGAAATGGGCTTCACTCATTGTACCCATGGGGATTCGAACCCGGTCTTTCGGCGTGATGAGCCAACGCTTTAACCACTAGACTACCCCACCGCCCCGCTATTTGGCAGAATTTTGGCATATTTAGTTTTCACGGTTTTCACGGTGAAACGGTTAAGACTTAGTCCAAAAAGGGAGGGGTGGTCTTCATTTCCGGTGCACAACTCGAAAAACGTTCAGTATCTTTCAACACAACTTGGCAGATATATTAGGCAAAGTTTTGGCATTTATATTGCTCATGATTTCCATGGAAACGATTTGGACTTAGTTTTAAAAAAAGTCAAGCTGGACTAAAAGTAACTGTCAGATGATTTGTTCTTTCAAATATGAAGGGGCCGGGGGGAAATGTCATCTTTTGATGACTCTTGTTTATCATTCCTAGCGGAACCAGAATTTGTTAGATTCATGATGTAAGTAAAAGGTTCGTCACCCCTGCTCGGATTTTGGTAAATAAATGGCGTGTCGGTAGTGATTGCTGAGGTCAGTGTTAGCGCAGCAGACCCAGGAACCAGGCCAATTAAAACACCGTTGATTAGCTTTATACGATTCATATTGGGACATCCAAATCTTTGATATCGTGCCGATGCACGTGCGTATTTCAAAAGTATCCCTTCCTATAGATTTTTTAGTTTAGTTTTACGCCGAACTCAGCAATATGCCACCTATATGGCGGCGGTCTGTAAATAATCGAGTCTGGGCCAGACAATACAGTGATCAACAGCATGAGCATCGATCGCAATTGGGAACTGATGACAAGTGTCAATCAAGTCAGCGAGCCTGACCGACCGATCCCGTTAGTCGCCTCTTACGACAAGCAGAGTCGCCTTTTGTGGCAAGCAGCGGTTGCTGAAGTCCTATTCTACCCCGGATCTTCACGGGTCCCTTCCTATAAAAGATATAACACTAAAATAACGAATAACTAACAACGAAACCGCTGCCAACTTTAGCCTCCTCTAAAGCAGTATGTTATCAGCGTATGCAGCTACCCGTAGTTTCATGTATCTGGTCTAATGTCATTCAACAATTATAACGTCATTCAACTGAAGGCACTGCAGTCACCGTTGGTATATACAGAGGGCAACATCTACATGTCCGGATTTCAAATACTGTTGTGTCAAAGTAATTTAGAGAGCCGTAATGCAGCGTTAATCTTTTAGCTTGTTTCTAATGCACAGTTTATTATGTTCCAGATGGACAAAAGCCCGAGACAGATACTGTTGGAGAGGGTCCTTTCGTCAGGTTCGCCAATTCAACGAAAAGGAGTTCTGAAAAAGGCTAAGAAACCATTGTGACCGATTACAGTTCCAGAGAACGCTTTTAGTCAAATTGGAATGGATATTATTGGGCCACTGCCATGCTTTATCTTTTACTATAATACACTTCCGGAATCTGACATGAATGTTTTACAACTGTTATTTGACTGTATGTAAGAAAATATTAATTTCTTACACTTCCTACTGATGATATCACAACTCCTGATGTCTTTCACCATGGTTTCATGCACACATACAGATATTCAGACAGACATACCCACGTACAGAGAGATATGCTCACATACAGACAGATGGCATACTCACACGTACAGGGTCGGGGCGCTGAGTGGTTGCAGAGTCTGCCTACAGACCGCAGTTTGTGGGTTCGAATCGGGCAGGGGCACCGTATGGTTTCTGTCATAGAGAACACTTCATCTACACCGTAGGTAGGTCGCAATGTCACTTGATGCAGTCGGTAATATCATCTTTGGTTCGCTAGTACCAGCCGTTGATCGGAGGTTTCACTATATCACATAACCACATCGGCGATGGAGGCTTGGCCCTCTCCTCAAACTGACTGTCGTGAGACAACTGTTACATGTCCTACTGCAATCCATTTGCTTTTCATCAGGTAATAGAAGATGAGGCTTTATGAGTATGCTAGGCTAACTGCTTGTTTCATACTAGATTTTGTTCTTTTCAGGAACCTGTTTCTTTTGGTTAGTCAAATTGGAAATTGACTGACTACCTAACTAAATGATGCGAAGTGGATCCTCTGCAAACAAGTCTGCAGATCAAGTCCATGATTGCCTCAATAACTTGTTCTGTAGACATGGTGTGCCTGAAGAATGCCAGAGAATTCTGCAATGATCTGAACAAAATGTTTTGCGAAGTCGTGGGTATCGACCACAGAGTTGCTTCTCCCTATCATCCGCAGACTTGAGGGCTAACGGAAAGATTAAGTAGAACTCTCTGCACAATGTTGGTAACAATGGTACATTCAGCACAGGATGACTGGGATGTACAACTGCTGTATGCACTATTTGCATACCGGACAGCAGAACAGAAGTCAACAAAATCTGACCCATTCTCATTGGTATATGGTAGAAAGGCGACGATTCCAGTCGAATTGAAGATCCCAACTTTGAGTGCCGATATTGATAAGGTGGAGCTTTGAAACAACGGACAGATGCATTTGTCCGTTTGAAAACTTCACGGAAAGCCGCGGCAGACAACATCCATTGTGCTCAGGAGAAACAGAAACGCTATTCATGACGTCATAATTTACAAGGACATCTATCAACCAGGGTATTTGGAGATGTTACATAACACAAGAAGACTCGAGAAAAAGGGGAAACTTCAACAAAGATGGACTATTAAATCTGTGATGAAGCATGGCAACTACAAACGTGAAGGTCTAGCATCATCTGTCAACGGATATAGGCTTAAACCTTATCGAAATTCGTCAGTACCATCACCCATGCATACTTCGTCATCCAAGCAAGGGTCATCAAAAAATTTCACACCTTTTCATTGACCCAAGCAGACTAAGAGAGATACAAAAAGGATATGTCCACTGCAGCTCCCTCAGAGGAATACACATGTACATCTTCTAAGTGAACAAGAAAGTCTTGATCTGTTCGCAAAACTACCGCGTCTGTCTACCCAAAACCTACTACGGAGGATGTTTCTGGTGATTAACTCAGGTTGCTCTCCACACCCCACAGAAGCCTCTGATAAAGGCACCTCAGTGTCAGCTTCCTCTAGGGGTGATGCCGCTCCCCAGGGTAGACCTATGAAGTTACCTCCTGAATCAGAAGATGTAGATAACTTGGAGATAACTTTTCATATAAGGCTGCATTTCAATCTGAGGATAAACACCTGCCTTTGAAAAAGAGGAAAGTAGCTAATTCAGAGGATGCGTTGTACACCCTCACTGTGGCAGCAAGAGAAATCTTCATACTTATGAATTACTGTGAAAAATCGCATGACAGTTGACATTGAGAGCAAAAACGAAGTTGGCTTTTCTGCTAAACCCATTAAAACCGTGCCAATGCGAGGTGATGGTAATTGTCTCTTTCGAGCCTTAAGCTATGTAGTATTTGGTGTTCAGGACTTATCATGGAATTGTATGAGACTACATCTTGAATTACATGACACACAGTCCAAATTTGATCAAGAAAATTGAGTCAAGACCAGGCAATAGCTACATTTCTGAATCAGGTATGCCAGAGTTGGGAACGTGGGGATCCGAAATAGAATCGCCGCCTTCGCAACGATGCTTCACACAAATATTTATGTGTACACCAAGTGTGGAATGAAAGAACAAGAGCCAGTGTTTCGATGGCTCAAGCATCAGCCATTATAGGGTGACAGTCAGCTGTCTGAGAAGAGTATTTATCTGGCAAATCAATGTGCACATTTTGAGCCTGTCTTGATGTTGGAAGAGAAGTCAGCTCCCACGCGATGTTTTAAGGAACCGTTCTTTAGACTACATCCCGAAAAGGTACATTGCCTATGTTTCTGAGCAAACATTGGGTGCGGGCATATGCGGCAACACCTTTCATGCAGCAAGAGTGGAAGAAATAAAGATCAGTGACACTTCAAATTTACCAACAATTATTACAATATTCCAGGCATAGAACGCTATACGGGTGTCATGGATACTACCCTCTTCAATATTCCAGGCATAGAACGCTATACGGGTGTCATGGATACTACCCTCTTCAATATTCCAGGCATAGAACGCTATACGGGTGTCATGGATACTACCCTCTTCAATATTCCAGGCATAGAACGCTATAAAGGTGTCATGGATACTACTCTCTTCAATATTCCAGGCATAGAACGCTATACAGGTGTCATGGATACTACTCTCTTCAATATTCCAGGCATAGAACGCTATACAGGTGTCATGGATACTACCCTCTTCAATATTCCAGGGATAGAACGCTATACAGGTGTCATGGATACTACTCTCTTCAATATTCCAGGCATAGAACGCTATACAGGTGTCATGGATACTACTCTCTTCAATATTCCAGGCATAGAACGCTATACAGGTGTCATGGATACTACTCTCTTCAATATTCCAGGCATAGAACGCTATACAGGTGTCATGGATACTACTCTCTTCAATATTCCAGGCATAGAACGCTATACAGGTGTCATGGATACTACCCTCTTCAATATTCCAGGCATAGAACGCTATACAGGTGTCATGGATACTACTCTCTTCAATATTCCAGGCATAGAACGCTATACAGGTGTCATGGATGCTACCCTCTTCAATATTCCAGGCATAGAACGCTATACAGGTGTCATCGATACTACTCTCTTCAATATTCCAGGCATAGAACGCTGAAAAGGTGTCATGGATACTACTCTCTTCAATATTCCAGGCATAGAACGCTATACAGGTGTCATGGATACTACTCTCTTCAATATTCCAGGGATAGAACGCTATACAGGTGTCATGGATACTACTCTCTTCAATATTCCAGGCATAGAACGCTATACAGGTGTCATGGATGCTACTCTCTTAAATATTCCAGGCATAGAACGCTATACAGGTGTCATGGATGCTACCTCTTCAATATTCCAGGCATAGAACGCCATAAAGGTGTCATGGATACTACTCTCTTCAATATTCCAGGCATAGAACGCTATACAGGTGTCATGGATACTACTCTCTTCAATATTCCAGGCATAGAACGCTATACAGGTGTCATGGATACTACTCTCTTCAATATTCCAGGCATAGAACGCTATACAGGTGTCATGGATGCTACTCTCTTAAATATTCCAGGCATAGAACGCTATACAGGTGTCATGGATGCTACCCTCTTCAATATTCCAGGCATAGAACGCTATAAAGGTGTCATGGATACTACTCTCTTCAATATTCCAGGCATAGAACGCTATACAGGTGTCATGGATACTACTCTCTTCAATATTCCAGGCATAGAACGCTATACAGGTGTCATGGATACTACTCTCTTCAATATTCCAGGCATAGAACGCTATACAGGTGTCATGGATACTACTCTCTTCAATATTCCAGGCATAGGAACGCTATACAGGTGTCATGGATACTACTCTCTTCAATATTCCAGGCATAGAACGCTATACAGGTGTCATGGATACTACTCTCTTCAATATTCCAGGCATAGAACGCTATACAGGTGTCATGGATACTACTCTCTTCAATATTCCAGGCATAGAACGCTATACAGGTGTCATGGATACTACTCTCTTCAATATTCCAGGCATAGAACGCTATACAGGTGTCATGGATACTACTCTCTTCAATATTCCAGGCATAGAACGCTATACAGGTGTCATGGATACTACTCTCTTCAATATTCCAGGCATAGAACGCTATACAGGTGTCATGGATACTACCCTCTTCAATATTCCAGGCATAGAACGCTATACAGGTGTCATGGATGCTACCCTCTTCAATATTCCAGGCATAGAACGCTATACAGGGGTCATGGATATTACTCTCCTAAATCTCCTATGCAACTGGGAGGGAGGGTCTCCCAACCAAATTTTCCTATATGCTCTATAGATTGAGCTTGGAGATTTGTATGTGAAAGACTGGACTGGACATGAACGGCTTACTTCAGTTACTGTTATGACTAGTATATATTTTGTAATACTATGTTTACATGCATATATTGACAGGGGTACTTTAGGTATTCTTAGGTTTGAAACTTCATTCATGTATTTCTACATGAAAACTATATATATATATATCATATATATTCCTTTGTACATTCAAAAGACCGTGTCACTACAGGACAGAACTTTAATGTGCAAATTTGATTGTATCTTTGCACTGATATATTAAACTGTATCAATTTATGTTATGTTAGTAGATCAAAATGTAGATTTTGAATAGGTTAAGTATAATTCCATGGAATGTTGTCCTAAACCTAAGTTAAGTGTGCCTATCACACGTGGTTTAGTAGGATGGTCACCGTGACTACAATAATCATCAAGTGAGATCATATTTTTGGATAGCTTTCCAGAAACTACTTTGCTAAATCCACGCGAAATTAAAGTTGAAAGTGCAGGCGTGCATGTGAGTGCGTGCGTATGTGTATGTCGATTGGTCAGCAACTGTGTGGTACTGATACTACTGTAATTGTATTATCTTGATACTTACTCATGAAAATTCCAAAACCTCAAAAGAATTTTACGCTGTACTCATTCAAAAGATACGGATCAAATTGACTAACATGCTTATGTGATACACGTGTGACGTATGGTTCCACACTCAACCACAATCTACGGGATTTGACATATATACAACTTTCAAGGAACGCTGACAAAGTTACCTCTGTCATACATAATAGTGAGTGTGTGAGTGAGTTAAAATTTAAAGTCACTTTGGCAATATTTCAGCCATATCGTGACTAAATCAAGTTATACATTAATATAAATTAAAGGTAAATTATAAAAACCTGTCGATGAAGGACAGTAAAACAACTAGATTATCACAGTTAAAAATTTAAAACTAGTAACTAAATCTGAACATTTTAACTATACATGACAATACAATATAAAAACAGGTTATAGATTGCCACCAACTGAAGGTAGATCACCAAACTAGGGACTCATACATTATAAAACGTGCAACATACTACTGGTCCATTTTCAACAGTACAAATGCCAATTTTATTATGAAGGTAAAATGCGATGCACCGCAAAACCCTTACTATATGTGTTGAGTCTTACTATTCAGTAAATTTCAGCTGAATTCCTGCAGAAATGAGTCACAAATCAGTCAAAATTGCATTTTCAATATGGCCGCCATAGCCGCCATATACAGCGGGCATATTTGAAATCTGATCAGAATGCCTCGAACATTCTTAAAAATGTTCAGCTTCATCAGTCAAGTAGATAGTAGTTTCGGGTAACATGTTCTTAAAGATGTATTTGAAATTAAAGGCTGTGCCGAATATAATAGTAAACTTATATAGCGCACATATCCAGGCAACTAGTGCATGCCCAAGGCGCTGGTATTTTCCCCTCGATCATTGGATGTCAATCTCAACGGCACATCGTATTATCAATCTCAACTACACGTCTACACGGGAGTATACACGTCTTGCAGCCACAAGGCGCACCGAGTTATTGTGGTTTTCTCATCCTAACGAGGTACCCATTCACAGATGGGTGGACTGGGACACATAGTCACAGTACTTTGTCCAAGTTCACTGCACGTTGCTGTACCCGCAACTAGGTGTTTGCACATAGTCATGTGGCCACCATCTGGTCATATACCAACGGATTCGAGAGTTCTTTAAGTGCACAGGGTTGTGTACTGTACACTAGGGGTTGTGAAAACACTGAAAGTGTCTGCACACAAAGTTGACTCCAAGATTTTTACACCCGGTCACAGGTGGGCTCGATCCCGACACCTCAGCCTCGCTGGATCACTAGCCTGGTGCCTCAGCCAGCTCACCCACCGCGCCCACATATTAGGTCAAGTGGCGAAGTAAGGCAAAACCCGTAATGTATGTGGCATGTCAACTTTCATCTGATTTACTGCAGAAATATGGGGACTATATCTGAAAATTGATCGGAATGCATCTAACAACCTTTGGTGTCTTCTCGGTTTGGAACATGTATGTCAAGTGTCAGCTTCATCAGCTAAGTAATTTCGGAGATGATGTTTACAGATGTCGCACGACCCACGTCGCACGACGACGGACATACAGCCCACAACGACGGACATACAGCCCACGACGACGGACATACAGCCTACGACGACGGACATACAGCCCACGACAAAAGCTCATCTGGATTTTGTCCAGGTGAGCTAAAATTTGTCTATGTTCACCATCGGACCACAGATGCCCGGTACGTTGCATACACGTATATATCTTTACTTGACTTTTCAATATTTGAAGTACGTTTACAGTGTAGAAACATCGAGGGTCATTATTCAACGAGGGTATCTTTTCATTACTTGACCCGCGTTATTTTTCAATACCAGCCGGGCGATTATTCAGTGTTGAAAAGAGACCCCTGGAGTTGAAAAATGAGTCCGGGTAATAATTCAATGTTGTAAAAAGTACCCGCCGGGTACCTTTTCAACGCGGGTGTGTTTTCAACCTTACACAGGCCACAAACTGACTCCATCAGGTGCTAAGGGCGATCCGCCCAAGACTCTCTCATTGATAATGAGAATAGGGCGGAAACATTACAAGATGTATATGAATCTAATATTTAATCAAACAAATATGTAAATGCAAATGAAAAAAAACTCGACATTGGCAAATCCAACAAAATGGTAATATGTTCCTGTACTAGAACGCCCATGACGCCCGTGCATGACGGCCATTTGCTCTGAGTGTATATAATATTAAAAGTATTTGCTCAAATTAATCAATGCGCACATAACTGACATGGCAGCGTGTTGCATTTCATCTGCAATGGGAAATCTCGGAGTAAAACTCGCCAACTGTCCGTACATGGAGCTCAGTGTAATGCTTGCCGCTTCGTGTTTCAATGTAAGTAAACAACATTAGTTCTGTCATTTTCAAACATGAATTCGATTCTGGTAAATTCCATTATACATCATTTAAACAACTGTAATCAAATGTATCATCTGTCTGTAATTGTAATACCAGTTCTCATTTAATTATTGCCGTTTTAAAAGAATTAGATCTGTTAAATGATTTGTAAATAATTAGTAACTCAATGTCAAATATGTTCTCGTCACGATATGGCTAAAATATTGCCGATGTGACGTTAATTCTTAATTTGACATTGAAATGGAACATGTGTATATTATATAAACCAGTCATCAAAAGACAGTAAAATAACTAAAATATCACAATTAGAATTAAAACTAGCGTGGAAAGTTAAAACTAATAACACTATTTGGACAATACAATATAAAAACAGGCTATAGATCGCCAACAACTGAAGGTGGATCACCATACTAGTGACCATGGGGACTTACAGTACCTCTGCTACCTACATGGACCCTAGTTGGATTTACACCATCCCTTCAGCTGCTGGCGATTGTAAGAAATGTTAGCCAAAGGTCAAATCCCAGGATTTTTAAACGTAGTATTCTTTTAGTTTAAATTGACTTTGAAATTTTGGGGACTTACGCACCCTCTCAGGAGGACAATAATTTTACAATAATTCAACCCCCCCCCCCCCCATTTCCCGAGGGTACAGCCACTAACAACACTAACATTTATCCAATTACAAATCAGCCAACAAATCCAATTCTTTTAAAAACGCACTAACCAAATGAGAACTTACATTACCAAATACATCCTTCATAGTTCGTGATCTGAAATAGATATCCCTTGTGATGGAATATTCACCAGTCAAGCAAGTCATGCTTGACCGTGATTCTTTCATCACAAGGGATGCAGAACGGAGGACCCTCACCCTTCAGTAGGTATTCATGTGCATATCTGGTGTGGCCAATACGACATCGTCGCATGATGACCCCTTCAAATCTGGACTGACAACCCAAGTAGGTGTAACCAATATAGGTATTTCTCTCAAGTAATTTATTAATACCCACTTGGGTGTCCCACTTCTTTTGCATCAGATCACGGATATAAGATCCAATAGCAGCTTTGCAATCAGAGTATGGGACCAGAAGTGGTGTCACAGATGCATTGGCAGCAAGATTGGCCATTGTGTTCCCAGAAATGCCAACGTGGCTGGGTAACCAACAAAAGACGATGTCGCATTGGTCAGTAGCAAGCTCACCATACAATTCAATAATTTCTAATAGAACTGGATGTTTACAAGAAAGATTTTTAATAGCCTGAAGACACGAAAGAGAATCGGAAAAGATTATGTATTGTTTGTTAATATTTTTACAGTATGACCAGAAATTATTGAGAATTTTAGGAATATGTTTAATTGGATTTCTAGGTTAAACAACCTTGACCAGCTATCAAGTGCTTGGTTTCATTCAAGAGAGACAACTCCGTTAATCCTTTTTCATTAGTTTGTGAAGAGTTATCCCGCTTTGTTTACTTGCTAGCAGCGACATATTCAGTGATCTTCAGTATGGATGATTTAGAGAAGAGGAAGTTGATTTTAGAGTATTATAACAAAGACATCAGATCAGCTAAAGTGATTTCAAGTAGAACAGGCATCCCTTGGTCCACTGTTTATCGTGTTTTGAAAAATATTGCAAATGGATATGGCATTGAGCCCCAGGGAGGCGCAGATAGGCCCAGAAAATTGACTGTCGGTTACAGGAGGCGGCTTGGTATTCTTGTTTCTAAAAAACAAACGAAGGAGTTTAGAAAACTTAAGGCTGGATATGATTGATAGAGGAACTGTGGCTGTCTGTCAGGAGACAATTAGAACTGAGCTGCATGCAATGGGTTGGCAGAAAAGTCGAGGAATTCCATCACCGATCATGAAACCTGAACAAAAGGAGCGAAGGTTGAACTGGTGCTTACAGCATAGAAATTTTAATTGGGACAATGTGATTTTCACAAATGAAAGTTCTGTGTGGCTGTTTCCTAATACACTGAAATTCTGGACCAAAAAAACTGAAAAACCTTTGCATCAGCGCCCAAAGTACAGTCCGAAATTTAACGTGTGGGGTGGCATATCTGTGTTAGGGGTAACACCCTCTGTGTATTTGAAGGGAATATGAACAGTGAGCGGTACACAGATATTCTCGAGGGACATTTACTTCCATCTGCTCACGTGTTCTATGGAAATTTTTTGATTTATCAGCAGGACAACGACGCAAAACATCGTTCAAAGCATTCCCAGGCCTGGTTTTGGACCCAAATATGACATTATTAGATTGGCCAAGCTATAGCTGAGCGGGTTAGCCGGCTGACTTTGTGTGCTGGCGATTAGGTGCCAGACTCTGAGGATGTGAGTTCGAATCCCGGTTGGGGCTCAACTCAAAAAGTACTAGAATTTGTACTTTACTAAGAAAGTGTAATCCCAAATATAACATATGTTGCACTTTCAACAAGTCAAGTGCCTTCAGGCATTTAGTTTTAAGGGATTTGATATGTGGCAGAAACGTTAAGTGTGAGTTAAAAACCAGACCCAAGAACTTGGCCTCCTTAACAACTTTGATCGGCGTGCGCTCTAGAGATAGTTCAGGGTCTTTATGTGGTTTTTATTTACGGCAGAAATGTATGCAATTAGTTTTAGATTTAGAAAATTTAAAGCCATTATCAAGACACCATTTATTTATCCTATTTAATCACAACTGCAGTTGCCTTTCAATAGTATGCATATTTTTACCACGACAGGAAATATTAAAATCATCCACAAATAACGATCCATCTATTGAATCGTTTAACACTTTTAATAAACTATTTGTCTTTATGCTAAATAGTGTGACAGACAAAATACTGCCTTGTGAAACACCCTGATCCTGATTGTAATGATCAGACAGGGTAGAACGCACGCAGACTTGAAATTGTCTGTCATTTAAAAAGTTGGCTATAATTTGAGGCAAACGGCCTCGCAATCCGAAGCCATGTAAATCTCTTAAAATGCCATATTTCCACGTAGTGTCATATGCCTTTTCAAGGTAAAAAAGATAGACACAGCGTGCTTTTTATTAATTAGAGCGTTTTTAACAAATGATTCCAAACGCACTAAGTGATCGACAGTACTTCTGTGTCTACGGAAACCACATTGTATATCGGTCATAAGGTTATTTGTTTGCAAGTATCAAACAAGTCGATTATTTATCATTCGTTCCATGGTTTTGCAAACACAGCTAGTTAGTGAAATCGGTCAAAAATTGGACGGATCCGTATGATCACGTCCCAGGTTTAGGTATCAGTACTACTATAGCGTCACGCCATGAGGGAGGAAATTTACCTGATGTCCAAATATCATCAAAAATATTTAAACGAGTTTCCAGACAGGATTCTAGTAAGTGCTTCAGGAGTTGATAATGTATGTTATCAGCTCCTGTAGCAGTATCGTGAGCTTGTACAAGAGCAGCATGGAGCTCATGAATGGAAAATAGTCATTATAGTCTTCTCCATTATCTGAATTGAAATTAATAGGTTCTTTTCTTCTTGTTTTTTGACATTGTTGGAATTTAGGCACATAATTAGAAGAGGAAGAATGTTTAGCAAGAGTTTCACCCAGTTTATTCGCAATATCTGATTTATCAGTAAGTAATTTATCTCCATGTTTAAGATGATGGACGCTAGATTTAGTACCTTTAGCTTTAATTTTCTGTACCATAATCCACACTATGGACATGGGCTTTCGAGAGATTATTTTGCATACATAATTTTTGCCAAGGTTGGCGTTTATTCTGTTTAAAGGTACGCCGCGCTTAAGCATTTAAAATTTATTGAATTTATGCACCATAGGGTGGCAAAGGAATAATGTTCTGATTTTTTCCTTGCCTTCCTAGCTTGTTTGCACTCATCGTTGAACCAAGGTTTTCGAATATGTGGAACTGCAGAGGACTTTGGTATACACTCATCAGCTATGATGTTCAGTTCATCAGAAAAACATTTGATAGCATCAGGAACGTCAATAAAAAGTTCAGGTTTAAGTGTTGCAGCACACAGTGTTTCATATAGAGCCTAGTTAGCCTTTTTAAAATTCCGCCGTGATGAGGGAGGAACATCAGATGGAGTTACAGGTTTTAGTATAGTTGGAAAATGGTCACTTCCACAGAGGTCATCGTGGACTGACCATTCGAATTCATTTAGTAGTTCTGAATTTGTGACTGACAAGTCGAGAGCAGAATATGTTCCTGTACCAGGGTGTAAATATGTGTTTGAAGCATCATTGCAAATACATAAATCCTTATCTGAACAAAACTCCTCCAGTAGTTTACCTTTAGCGTTTGTAGTTGCACCACACCAGAGTGGATTGTGGCCATTTAAATCTCTCATAATAATACAGGGTTTCGGGAGTTGGTCATATAGAGCTTGAAGATCGGTTTTGTTAAACGTTGAAGACGGAGAGATATAGAGAGAGCATAATGTAAACGCAACATGTAAAGTAATTCGCACTGCAACAGCCTGCAGATTAGTAGTAAGTGAAACAGGTCTATGGATAACGTTCTGTTTGACTAGGATGGAAGATCCTCCAGTGGCCCTATCATCCAGAGGTGAAGAACAATGATATGCATTAAAATGACAAAAGGTAAAAAGTATCTGTCTGTTTTAAATATGTCTCCTGTAGACAGATCGCTGATGGTGTAAAATCTTGGACTAATAGCTGTAAATCACGTAAATTAGTCCTCAGTCCTCAATATAACAATGTTATTGGAATAAACTATCTTTTGGGGGGATTTATTGGGGATCTACCCCGCACTTTTTTGGAGGGCCACAAGCTATGTGCCCTAGAATGGACGTTTTCAGATACGTCCATGTCCTCAAGAGATCCATATTTGTTGAACAGCTGAATTCTATTTTGTGACCCTTTTGGGGCTCTGCCACTTTGTTTTTTGAAGCATCAGGCTTAGGTTTAATTTTACTTTTGACTATCAGATGACGATCGAGACTCTGAGCGTGATTGAGAAGATGATTTATGATCAGAAGAAGACTTTGACGTACCAGGAAGTGATTCCTCAGTCTGAGATGATATAGCAGGGTACACAAGTTGTGGAGAGTCGCAGTGACCCAAGTCAAGGTTGTTTGGCAGCTTGTGGATGATTTTGGTATTTTAGAGCTAGACTCAGGTTGTGTTTTCGTTACTGCAGCATAACGTTCTGTAAGGTCGGATCTCTTTACCAGTTTTTTTTTGCCTCAGAAAAAGTGATAGTTTGGGTAAATTTGATTTTGTTAATCGCCATTTGCTCTTTCCAAATCGGACACTCTTTTGAAAAAGATGAATGGTCGCCTGAGCAGTTGGTGCATTTAAATCGCTGTTACAATCTTCTGTTGTGTGTGTCTTCTCACCACAGTAAGCACACACAACAGACAATGTGCAAGTATTTACACCGTGTCCATATTTCTGGCATTTAAAACACCTGAGCGGGTTGGGGATATAGGTGTCAACTTGGATGTTACAGTAACCTGCCTTCAGTGATTTGGGAACATTTAGGGATGAAAAGGAAAACAGACAGGTATTTGTTTTGAAAGTTTCATTGTTTTTTTTTCGGGTTGAAAAGCGCCTTACATAAAGTACACCTTGATCTTTCATCTCTGATACTATGTCAAGTTCTGACATATCAGCAAACAATCGATCACGATCTCTGACGATACCTTTACTTGTGTTCAATGTTTTGTGAGCAGAGACCGTGACCGGAATGCCCACGAACGATTCAGTACTCATCAGGTTGGTTGATTGTTGTTTTTTCCCGCACTCAACTAGCAGCGCACCCGAGCCTAAGCGTTTAATGTTCTTAACATCCTCAGCAAGACCTTGAATACCCTTAGATACTGCGAAAGGGTTAAACTTTAACGGTGTCTTGTCAAGAATCTAAATCACAAGGAAACGTGGCCAATACTCAATCGATAGGGACGGTCTGTGGTCAGTATCAACAGGATCAGTTTCGAGTGGAGGTTTATTTTTAAGGGGGGTGGTGTCATAAGCCATGGTTAGTGTAATATGGTTCATCAACCGAGCTCCCCACCCACCACAGAGTATCACAAGGACAATGCTAAATAACAAGTGGGTCTCCAACTTGCAGCACCAAGGATACTCGGATGATATACTCAAGCAGAAAAACTAAAAGATTACTTTTTTCACCAGATTGGCCCATGAGCCATCGCCTTCTGGGCTTACGACTCTAGGCAAACACATACATGAAATTATGCATTTGAAAGTACAAGATCAAAATAATTTGGCCAAGCCTGAAAAATCAAGTTAACATTGTTATCAATTTTAAGTAACACACAGATGTAGCACAGGGCTTGGCGTGACCAGCTGATTGATTAAACCGGGCCCATTCAACCACCCGTCTAGGTGAAGTCAGGGCCGAAGTGGTGTGTTTTGCAAAGGACTGTTCAACTGTTCCTGGAACCATTGCCCTCAACCACCAGAATCCCTTCCTCCACCGACACAGTGGCGCAACCCACGGCAAACGGGTTGGTGGACCACATATACCCCCGGGTCCACAATGGGGGGTTGAAGAGCTCTTAGCGTTACCCAGCACCCACCACGAGAAGGTGGTTCTTCACGGGTGCCCTAAATCAGTGGACGGGAACTGGCTATGTGATGGTTATTGAACGATATTAAGATAATCGAAATACCCAAAGTGTAACTTTAATTGCTTGACCAACTTACAATGTTTTGATTTTGCTAACTCAAGCAGAAATTCTGATTCATCTGCAGATCCGCGAACGGGGAACACAATTAGTGCCCGTGGGCATTCTTACTTCCTTTCAAAATGTTAAACACCAAAATTTTACAAAGATGTTATCAATGAGGAAGTCGAACATTTCACAAATTGTTTTTCCTCAGTAACTTCAAGTGACATTTGCTTTAATTTTTAGCACATTGCCCTAAACCACTGAAGATGGGTGTGTAGGTATATCTTTGTTCACTACGTTTATCAACAAGTGCCTCAAGGATCAAGGTATGACGTTTTTAGTTAAGGACAGTGGTGTACAACATTGAAAATATTAATGTTTTGACTGAATCGAAAAAACTCGGTACGTTTCTCAGATTGTTAAAATTCAAGCAAGTCCTTTGAGTTTTTGAGAATCCACGCGTTATTATTTGCGACTGTCTCAAATACTTTCTTGAATATAGAGAAGTTCTCCCTTTAAAGTATTAAGGATTATGGTTAATCTTTGAGACATGGATTTTCTGGAACCAGCAATGTATCTCTCTTTGTATGGATTTTTATATAGTTTTATAATCCAGTACCAGAGAGGTATGGACATATCTTCAGTTTAGAGTCAAGTCAAAGGTGCACAGCAAGGTTGATGAATGGTTTTGTCAGATTCCTTCCTCAGTTAACATACTTGCCTTATATGTGGCATTATTTAATAGTTCACGTATACCAAACTCTTTGATCAAATAACTTATTGAATGAAGTTTACGTATTATAGTAATGTTATTTGAGGTCGTGTCAATGGGAACAACTACCAACTTTTCATGCAGGGCAGCAAGACTTTGGATGAGAGCCGGCTGAGACAGAATGGGTATAATCTATGGGGAATGTGGGCGCAGCCTATCATACTCATACTCATGTCGGCGTATATCATACTTGAAATGAGGACCCGATAATGTGCGGGTTCGAATGAACCTTCAGTAACCCATGCTTGTCGTAAGAGGCGACTAATGGGAACGGGTGGTCAGGCTCGCTGGCTTGGTTGACATATGTCAGCGGTTCCGTATTTGCGCAGATCGATGCTCATGCTGTTGATCACTGGATTGTCTGGTCCAGACTCGATTATTTACAGATCGTCCCCATATAGCTGGAATTCAACTCGTTTTGACTTAATTCGACTAATTTAGAACGATATTGAAAAATCTCACCCTGGGCGAATAACAATTTGGCCCATGGGCGAGGAAAATTACTTTTGCTCAAAATGCATATTTTTTTCAAATGTTTCTGAGGTTGTAAATGAATGAAAGTATGTTTATAAGTATAATGACAAAAATTAAAACATTTGGTCTTAATTCGACTAATTCAGAGCGTTGATGAAAAGTCTCGCCCATGGGGGAAATATTTTCATTTGCTGGTTTTCTTTATATTGCAAAGGTATGGTTAAAAATATATGAAAGTATCATGACACATAATTCAATTTAATTTCATTCAGCTGTGATACAGTAATAATATCTCGCCCATTTTGGTTCGAGTAAAATGGGCCTAGAAAACTGTCCTTTCCTCTAAACTGATTTCTTGGTTAGGTTTAAATACAACTAAGGAGTGATTATTTGCACCACCACACGCATTTCAACATTTTTAGCGCTAGATATCATATCATACGGATATCGTCTTCTTTATGTTTCAAGTTGTCATATGACTGTTTCATTTATCAAAAACATAAACAACGATGACGTGGAAGTGAACTGGTCTAAACACGCGTTTAATTACGTGCTACGCATGACATGTTCTCTTGAGTTGCTAGTGTGTAGTATACGTGTAATGTTATAATATAAGACGATTTTGACGTTGAAATTAAGCCCTTTTCTACATTCCTAACATAGGCCTCAATCACAAGTGTCTCTGTTGGGCTTTAAAAAGCAACTTAAAACTTACATGTGTATCCTGTATTGTTTGGATCCATACACGCATATATCTACCACTATCTACCACTATACCTTATAAAGTATCAAAGCGAGGTATTGTAAAAACACACTCTTCAAAGTTAAGCTCTCTTTCCACATTCTCTACAGTCTTCGGTCCAACTTGGCCCGGGATGTCAAAAGCACCTTAAACATGACAAATATATCCTGAATTGTATTTAGAGCCATTGACCAGTATTACATCTACCTCAATACCATTTTGTAACATCATAATACAACACTTGTATGGATAACTGATCCGTTAAAGTGAAACCCATTTGTCTTTCATTCCCATCATAGACTAAATCAAAGGTGTTTGGTCTCTATTCGGTCCGCCTTGGGCCTGGCTACTAAAACCAACTTAAATTTTCACAGATTTAGCCTGAATTGTCTTTATACCTATAGAATAAATTATATATGTACCTAAATATCACTTTAAAGAGTCTCAAACTGAAGGATTTGCTCAAAGTGAAGCTCTTTTTCCACGTTCCCGGCATAGTCTTTATATCAATATAAATCGGTTTGCCGGTATTTACCGGTTCAGACTTGAAAACGATACGTATTGCGTTACGGTAATCGAAAACCAGTATTTTGACATGCATTCCGAAAACTTCGTAACACTCGGAAATCTTCGGACATTTCCGTTTTTCACATCGGAAGCGTTTGTTGTAAAATGGCGACCCCCCCTGATGACCAATGATCACTGATCTCTCTAGACCAGGTCAAGGGCTTTTTTCAGAGCGGAGAATGAAACTAGTTCAAACTAGTAACCACTGTGTTGATGTTAAATTGTTCTTTTCCTTGCTTCATTTGTGCCAAATATTATTCACATGTTTATTTTGTCATTAAAAGTTTTTATTAAGCCTTAATCAAGCATATTGATTTTGTTGTGGTTTTGCTTCATAAGTTAAGCATTAACTCGATTATAAGTAGGTTTTTTTTGTATATGCTTCCTCATGGCAATATATCGCAAAATGAATATTCTCTGCAATACTCGACCCTAACAAACGCCACTCTGGACAAAAGCCCCTCTGGACTTAAGCCCCTCTGGACAAAAGCCCCGCGACCAAAAGAACAAAAGTTTCTCTGGACAAACGCTCTTCTGGACAAACGCCCCTCTGGAGAACGGCCCCTCTGGACAAAAGCCCCACTGGACAAACGCCCCTCTTGACAACGGCCCCTCTGGACAAAATCCCCACTGGACAAACGCCCCAATGGACAACGGCCCCTCTGGACAACGGCCCCTCTGGACAAAAGCCCCACTGGACAAACGCTCCTCTGGACAAAAGCCCATTGAAAATTGACCAAACCCCCTCACTTTATGTATTAATGGGAAAATAAAATTAAAGAAAAGATATTATTAATGACATGTAATTTTTTTATTGCTTCATAATATAATGACCCTACGTAATATATAAATTAAAATGTAATTAGCGAAAACAATTTAGTGAATAAGAAATACATATAATCAAACAAATGATAACAAATCAACAAGAAATGTTTACTGACATAAACATTTGTATTGCATCATAATACTTAAACGAATCAACACAACTAAATGTTTGTTTCGCAAAATACCAATTTCATTTATATACCATTACAAAAGTTGGAGATATTCCAATGCCAATGTATATGAGAAAAAGTAATATATATCCATACATATGAAACATTTCCAAAGGAATGGAAGAAATTGTCACATTTTCCCTTAATTTCTCTTCATCATCTGTTTCCTCCTTGGCTTCATCATTTGCATTTTATCAATCTTATAAATCCAAAGTCCCCTATTTTTTTTTTCAGTGGTATAGGTTGCAAACTTTCCGTTTCTCCGTTTCCTTTACATTGATACGATAAAATACTTAAAATACTTTATAAAATATATAACAGCAACAGTTCAGGATAAATATATATTGTTAACGTAAAGTTGATAGCTGTCTGTAACATTAATTACACAAAACGTTTATAGTACTACAAATGACCATTTTCTTTTGAATATCATTGATCATTTCACTTAACTTAAATAACTATTAAATAGCTTCCCAAATTCTCGCAATTTACCTAACTTAATTCTGCTGTATATGCTGATATCATGAGATCACAACAGCTACTAAATTTTAAACTGAGTTTATTTGTCTTCAACGATTCTTTGTAAATTGTAAACAAAAAGTGTTCTTTAATCTGATTGGTTGATAAACATGATCAAATGGTATTCGATTCCCGCAAATTCGCTGCGTATTAATACATACAAACATCGCTCACACCATTGTATTGTTACGTCGTCAGCTGAGATGACGTCTTTCAAATCATATTGTGACGTAAAGTCCGAATCACGTCACAAATGAGCAGTTCCAGATGCTACCATGGGAGGCAGCCGAAACGGCCGGCTGATGACATTGCATTGCTGTACCCGTACTCTATGTCAATAAGTGCAGACACAAAAACGTGTGTGGACCTTTTGGCTTACTTTCGTGTTTACAATGTCGATAAACATCATGTGTTGGCCAATTTCCGGGTGTTATTGAGTATTTTAAGCACGGGAATATTTCATTTGAAACCTCCGGCTGACACCGTCGGTTCCAAATAAATTCCCGTGCTTCAAATACTCAATAACACCCTGAAATTGTTCAACACATGATGTTTTTCTCCCTAATTGTCACATAATATTTGTTCAATATTGCCCTTGTAGTTTTCCATTATGTTTTGCACACAGTGTACGTCACTATCTATGTAGTTGTATTATCGTTAGGGAGCGGCATTGATATAGGCATGTTTATGCTTTTTTGTCAATCCCGACATGATTACTTAAATAAATATATTTTAAACCATGTATTAAAATATCCATAGTATTAATATGTATGAAAGCATCTGTTCTATTAGGCTATGAGGAATACACAACATATACAAGATTGATTTTGCTTTTACTTTTTTTTATCCTTTTAATTATCGTTGTTTTTGCTAAAGTCGAACAGATTTATCTTGACTTCGTTGTGTACAGGTCCGTGGTTGGGGTCTCCATGTATTTTATAAATTATGTCGTTCACAGTTGAGACTTTTGATCTGCAGTATTTCTGAAATCATTTCCACGAGATCCATTCTCCCCTTTTCATCTTTTTTTAACAATGAACATCTAACCATGTACACAAATACAAGATACTTGATATGGATGTGCAACTTCTTTACTATTTACACACGACGTTTCTGGGCTAATACTTGCCCCTTCATCAGGTGAATGACAGTCAATAGTTACACAGGTATGTATAGTATGTACTTTAACCCACAGAGTTGTTTTTTACAACAGATTAGTGAGAGAATTAAGTTAACATCGGTGTACATAATGTTTGTACAATATGTTTACATAGAGTGAATGACCATAGATGGAAGCCAGTAAAAGGTATACAGTGATAGAAATTGTGATGTACAATAATAGGCGATTGAGATGTACAGCATGTTTAGATAACTAAGCACCATTGTTGGAAGGAAATTAGTAAATACACCATGCATTTGGAAGACCCTGGTCCCTATTCTGCTGGGTGTCGTCCTTCCCAAGGTATCATTGGACATTTAATAGAAACGATCAATTTGCATACTTCCAAACAACACAAGATCAGGATGTATGCCAGAACATTGTGAAGGACAAGCCTACTCCTTTCCAGACACCTGGTGTCAACGGTGGATTTTGGTGACCAATTGCTGTACTTTTCACAGCTATAGTGCTCTTCACAGCAACCGAATCAGTTTTTGAGGATGGCCTTTATTTTACATTACGTGTTGTTACTTTGTATAACACATTACAATTATGTCTTCCTTCCAGGGTATGGCGGACAGCCTCTTAGGACCGAGTCTGGAGGACCTTCGGTGTATCTACTCCGTGAGTGTTCAGACCATCAGCATCCTGCTCCCTCTCTATTCCGGGCTCAAGACAGCAGGCTGTATCCTCTACGCCCCGTTACATACACCGGTCAATGAATACACACTGATGATCGTGTGTGTCATTGTCATCAGTGGCCTTGTGCTGGCAATACCACTGTGTTCTTCATTCTGGTTGGCTGCAGCTGCAACTTCGGGGACGGGACTGGCTGGAGGGGTTTTAGTCACTGGTGAGTAATATCTTGCTTTGGTGGGACGGAAACTGTAAGATCTATTTGAATCTTTTGCAAATCCAATTTTCTTATGACATGAAAACGAGATGTTGTATATTACCTTGGTCAGTTTCATTACTAAACTGGCACCCGTGAAAAGCCACCTCCTCGTGGTGGGTTCTTGGTAACGCTAACTCTTTGTATATTCCGCCTTCATTGGCTGTCCAACTAACTGATCTGCAAGCTCTTTATGATCAACTACCTAAACCCTATATAATCATGGGTGATTTAAATGGCCACAACCCGCTCTGGGGTGGCACTAATACAAACACAAAAGGTAAATAACTGGCCTTTATATAAAATTCTCAGTGCTGACAAACTAAAACCTGAACTTTTTAATGATGCCATAAAATGTTTTTCAGATGAACTAAATAAGATAGCTGACGAGTGTATCCCAAAGTCCTCTGCAATTCCATAGTACGAAAACCATGGTTTAAAGATGAATGCAAACAGGCTAGGAAGGCACGGAAGAAAGCCGAGCATTATTTCCGTCGCCATCCTATGGTCCACAATTTAGACAAATTTAGAAAGATTTTAAACGCTAAAGCACGCCGTACTTTCAAGCAAAGTAAACGCTACTCTTGGCAAAACTATGTCTCAAAAATCAATTCGCGCACGCCAATATCAAAGGTGTGGAATATGATCCAGAAAATCAAAGGTAAGGGGTCTAAATCTAGCATTCACCATCTGAAAAGATGGGAATCAATTATTAACCAATAAATCTGATATTGCAAATAAGCTTGATGAGACGTTGGCCAAACATTTTTCCTAATTATGTACCTGAATTCCAAAAAAATATCAAAAACAACAAGAAAAGAAATCTATTAATTTCAATTCGGAAAACGGGGAAGACTACAATGAAACCTTTTCGATACATGAGCTTCATACTGCTCTTGATCAGGCTCACGATACTGCTTCAGGAGCTGATAACATACATTATCAACTCCTGAAGCACTTACCTGAATCATGTTTAGAGACGCTCTTACATATTTTTGATGACATTTGGACATCTGGAAAATTTCCTTCGTCATGGTGTGATGCTATTATTGTTCCCATACCTAAACCTGGACGGGATCATACTGTATAAAGAGGACATTAATCATTTTACGACTTGGTGTGCAGAAAACCACTTACTCTTAAATGTCACAAAAACAAAGGAACTGATAATAGACTTTCGGAGTAAACCCACAGAACTGCTTCCAGTGATAATCAACGGTGAATGTGTTGAGACATAAGTGTCGGAGTATAAGTATCTGGGAACCTTCATTGACTCTAAGCTGAACTGGAACTCTAACACTGAAGCCCTATACAAAAAGTGTCAACAACGTCTTCATCTCATGCGTAAACTGAGATCTTTTAATGTTAACCCATCTGTGATGTCATCTTTTTATGTAGCATTTATTCAGAGTATTTTAACATTTTCCTTCCATTGTTGGTACGGGTCTCTCTCAGTTCATCTCAAATCTAAAATAGACAAAATTGTTAACACTGCAAGTAAAATCGCTGGAGTCAGATTTGAATGTTTATCATCAATATATGAGCGACAAATCGTGAATCAAGCTGTCAAAATCATATCTGACCGTACTCACTACTTAAATTCGGAATACAACCTTCTCCCTTCAGGCCGCCGATACAAAGTTCCAATTGTGAAAAGAGAGCCCGTACATCCTTTATTCCAAGTACCATATCTCTCTTAAACAAATGTGAAGATGCATAAATCAAAGAATTTATGTAAATATGTTTGGTATCTCTCTAATGTGTCAGTAGCTCTGCTGATGTAACACAAGTTCCTGAAAAGGCATTAAAGTATTATTCTATTCTATTCTATTCTAATATAGACCAATTTCACTGACTAGCTGCGTTTGCAAAACCGTGGAACGCATGATCAACAATCGACTTGTTTGGTACATGGAAACCAATAACCTTATAACTAATGTACAATGTGGTTTCCGTAAAAACCGTAGTACCATCGATCATTTAGTGCGTTTAGAATCTTTTGTGGAAAATGCCATAATTGATAAACAACGTGCAGTGTCGATCTTTTTCGATTTAGAAAGAGCATACCACACTACATGGAAACATGGGATTTTAAAAGATTTGCATGACTTTGGATTACGAGGCCGTTTGCCTCAATTTATATCCAACATTTTAAATGACAGGCAATTTCAAGTCCGAGTAGGTTCAACCCTGTATGACCATTACAATCAGGATCAGGGTGTCCCACAAGGCAGTATTTTATCTGCCACGCTATTTAGTATCAAGATCAACAGTTTATCAAATGTTTTAAATAATTCAATCGATGGATCACTCTTTGTGGATGATTTTAATATTTCTTTTCGCGGTAAAAATATGCATACTATTGAACGGCAACAGCAGTTGTGTTTAAACAAAATAAATATATGGTGTCTTGAAAACGGCTTTAAATTTTCTAAATAAAAAATAATTGTATACATTTCTGCCGTAAATACAAACCTCATAAAGACCCAGAACTATTTCTAAATGGTACACACATCAAGGTTGTCAAGGAGGCCAAGTTCTTGGGTATTATTTTCGACTCCCATTTAACATTTCTTCCGCATATTAAATCCCTAAAAACTAAATACCTGAAGGCACTGGATTTGTTAAAAGTTGTTTCCAACTCAAGCTACCCTCCTACATCTACTGATCATTGGTCCGGTCCAAACTTGATTACGGCTCCATCGTCTATGGTGGAGCCTGCAAAAGCAACGTAAAACTATTTGATTCTGTCCACCACCAAGGCCTAAGTCTTTGTATTGGGTCTTTCAGAACTTCTCATGTTGACAGTCTCTACGTCGAGGCTGATGAGCCATCCCTTAATCAACGCCGAAACAACAATGCTTTACAATGTATTACAAAACTACATGCTAACGAGTCCAACCCTGCTTATAAATATGTCTTTAATCCTCTTCATGAGGATTTGTATAACAAGAAACCTTCTCTTGTTCCGCCTCTAGGGCTAAGAATTAGGCCATTCATTACTGCTGCCGGCATTGAGTTGCTTAATATAGCTCCTTCCCGACTTCTTTCTTCTCCTCCTTGGAAATTGGTTAGGCCACAGGTCGACCTAACATTAACATCGTATAACAAATCAGAAACTAATGACTTACAATAAAAAACAAGATTATAATCAATTAAAAAGTAAATATAATGCATATAAATCCTTATTTACAGATGGGTCCAAGGAGGGTGGCGCGGTGGTTTGTGCCACTGTCATTGGGTCCAAAACAATTTCTTCCAGATTTCCCAATGACAGTTCAATTTTCACAGCAGAAGCAAACGCAATACTTACAGCTCTTAAATATATTAATAAACACCCAAAATATAAACAATATATTATATTTTCCGACCCTCTTTCTTGCCTTCAGGCTATTAAAAATCTTCCTTGTAAACATCCAATTTTAATAGAAATCATAGAATTATATAATGATCCTGCTACTAGCCAATACGACATCGTCCTCTGTTGGTTACCCAGCCACGTTGGCATTTCTGGGAATACTTTGGCCGATCTTGCTGCCAAGGCAGCACTTAACAAATCTGTGACACCACTTCTTATTCCATACTCCGATTACAAAGCCAGCATTAGAACCTACATCCGTGATCTGATGCAGAAGAAGTGGGACACTCAAGTGGGTATTAATATATTACATGAAATAAAACCCTATATTAGTTACACCTACTTGGGTTGTCAGTCAGATTTGAAGAGGTAATCATGCGATGATGTCGTATTGGTCCTACTAGATATACTCATGAATACCTGTTAAAGGTGAGGATCCTCCTTTTTGTATTCCTTGTGATGAAAGAATCACGGTCAAGCATGTCTTGCTTAACTGTGTTGAATATTCCATCACAAGGGATAACTATTTCAAATCTCGAACTATGAAGGATCTTTTTACTAATATAAGTTCTCATTTAATTATTGCATTTTTAAAAGAATTGGATTTGTCGAATGATTTGTAAATAGATAAATATTTTATGATTGAAAGTTTAAATCAGTAACTCAGGTTGTTAGTGGCTGTATCCTCAAGGGGGGTTAAAGTACTGTAAAATTATTGTCCTCCTGAGAGGGTACGTAAGTCCATAAACATTCAAAGTAAATTCAAACTTTCCATTATTTTTAATCGTAGAATATGTGTCTTTTTAAATGTATGGCTAGATTTGTCTAAATTGCTAACAGCTGAAGGGATGATGTAAATCCAGCTAGGGCCCATGCAGGAAGCAAATGTACTGTAAGTCCCCATGGTCTCTAGTATGGTGATCTACCTTCAGTCGTTGGCAACCTATTGCCTGTTTTTATATTGTATTGTCATTTATAGTTCAAAGATTTAGTTACTAGTTTTAAATGGATATCTGTGATACGCTGGTAGTTTTACTGTTCTTCGTCAACACGTTTTTAATTTCTAACTTTATTGATCTTTAATATAATTATAAATTGTTCTCGTCACGATATGGCTGAAATATTGCCGATGTGACGATAAATATTAACTCACTCACTCATTCATTACTAAACTAGAGTCCAAAAGAAAAGCCACTAAAATACAAATGATTGTAAATTCTTAAAATAATTGTCAATCTGTTCGAAAATAGCTAAAACACATCTCTCGAACACAACATGTTTATTCCCAGTGAACACTTGCGCGTGCATTTCGTATTTAGTGAAAAACACAACGAATTTACACATACATGTAGGCTCTTCAAGTCTGAAGCACAGACAATTGAGCACATTTGGGACCAGCTGGGACGTCGTATTCGGAAACGCCCAAATCAGCCATTGACGAGAAACGCTTTGGCAGTTGCCCTGCAAGATGAATGGCGTCGGACGTCAGAAGACTAGAAAAATATTTGGTGGCTTATCTTTTGGACGCTAGTTTATATGTACATCATTAACGTAATACCTATATGTTCTGTTGTTGCAGGTGCCACCTCAAAAATAGGTGACTTAAGTCAAGGGAGTGCTCTCCCCTTTCACATGATGGCAGTAGCATTATGCATTGGAAACGTCCTAGGAGCATTGGTTGTCTTCCCTTTCCTCAGCGACACAGTCCGCCATGGCAACACATCAGTCTTACAGGACCTAGACATGACATCATTCGAATGTGGAAACTCCGAGTCGAATATAGCTTACGCATATTTGTGTTTTGCGTCATTTGGAACAATACTCGTCATTTTCCTTGCTATTTTACGGGTTTGTCTCAACAAGAAATTAGAGCAGGATTCCGACAAGACAATCATGGTATCCTCTGGGAAGGTGGAAATAATTTTCATCATCTTTCTTACTTTTTTCATTTTTGTAGTGGGTTGTACTCATATTGTGTATGGGAGTTTTCTCCTCCTGTTTGGTACTCGTAGTGCTCTGAAAACATCTGAGAAGATCATGGCCATTATGACGTCATCGTATTATGCTGTCACAATATTTGGACGTTTAGGTGGCGTGCTTGTGAGCTTAGTAATATCACAACTGTGGATAGTCACCGTGTGTGTTGTTGGAGTTCTAGCCACGTCTGTATTTTTGGTATTCACTGCAGAAACAGGTTTGGTATTTTTGTGGGCGGGTTCCAATGTTCTCGGTCTGTTCTATGCCCCTCTTTTTGCTTCATTAATTGCATGGTCTGTAGAAAAGACATATGTGAACAATACCATTTATACCATCTTCATGTTCGCTGATTATGCGGGGATGTCTTTCAATGGGTTTAT
The DNA here is from genome assembly GCF_003918875.1 of Haliotis rubra. Lineage (NCBI taxonomy): Eukaryota > Metazoa > Mollusca > Gastropoda > Lepetellida > Haliotidae > Haliotis > Haliotis rubra. The sequence goes on along the minus strand of NW_025765710.1, from coordinate 78,735 downwards.
TTTTGGACAACTGATGACTGCCTTTGGTCCTCGAATGTTGCATTATTCTTCGACAACATTAGGTGTGATACAAATAACGCTATTCCTATGTCTAGTTTGCTTTGGAAAGCTGACCAAAAAACCTAAGAAGGAAGAATACAACGCTTTAGGTGGTAACTAATATAGTTGCATGCATGACCAGCAGTAAAGAACCTATCAGGGGCATTTTAGCAGTTGAGACTAACACAGGCCCAGCAGCCAACTAGTTTTCAGTACCACTTCAGATCTGGACCAGTATCAAGCTAGACTGCTTCAAGATTGCATAATTTTCATCAACGAATGTGTATTTTAAACCTCTCTTTGTCCTTGTGTTGTTAATGAAGTTTTTAATTTGTTTGGCATATTAAAAATCGTTTGTTTTGATCAGAGACTTGCTAATTTGTTAACGCCATCCTAATAAAAAGTTATTATCTTTTATACAAGGTGGAGTGAGGGATGAGTGCATGTTAAGACCTATCGGTACGTCATGTTTTTGCAAGGTCAAGGTCAAGGTCTTGAGGAACTCCTCATTAAAATCCTAACCTATTCTCTAGTTAATACGTAGTAATGCTGAAAAACATCTTCAATGAATACGAAAATTATCATATTTAAAGATTTCACATGGGTCGCGTCAATAGATGATAATGTGGCATATTCACTGTACCTGATGTGAATATGCCATGATGTGAAGTAAAATACAGATTGGATGTGGTGTGCAGAATAAATTCGTTTCCTTTTGTTCTGTTACCGTGCTAAAATTAAGCAAATATACGCAAAATATAATCGATTATTTTAGCTTTATTGTAAATAGTTAGTTTTCGATCGTATAGATATAATATTAAATTCTTTTGGGTACAAACGTATACTTACAATGTACTCTATACATTTGGTTTATTGTACGTAGTGATCGCTTTAGGTAAACATGTCACTGCATAGAAAGTCGATGCCTGCACTGCGGTGCAGTAAAATGTGAAAAGTCATTTGGGCTATTGTGCACAGGTAACTCTTCCCTCCGGTCTTAGCTGTCTATACAATGGACATAGGCAGTTAAAACAAAGATGTTTTATGTTTATCATGCGAGCTGGTCATCTTGAATGGAAACTGTGAGCGTGGCACGAGATGACAAATCACTGTTTTCCGGGTTAAGGGGTATATATGGAGGGCAGGTGTAGGTCGTAACCATCACTTGCACTCCAGAAATAAACGTCACAATTCTGTGCTCACGTATACATGTGTTTTGTTATATGCAATACTGGTGTATGATTGTAATTATTGATTTTATTATAATGTAACATAAGTTTTACTTTGACCAATGTGTACAAGGTGTATTTCCAGACCTAAATCAGTGTATACAATGTTTATATCAATTATGTTAAACTATATTGTAAACTGTAATATTGAATCTCTGCGACAAATAGTATTTTTATAAAGGTATTTATTGTATCTCCGTTTGCGACTGGTATATTAAGACATGAAGTTGTCTCCCTTCGTTACTAGCGACACATCTAAAAATGATTTCCACCCTTTAGAATAAATGTAATGTGTCAGATTTGTAGAGTTCATGATGTAATGTATATTTCGTAATGTGTTGTTTTATTTAATTATCCAGTCATTGATGGACAATGTTAAATCATAGGCTAGGTGCAGCGTATCACGCACACTACCTTTTACATTTGTAAACCTGGAGTTAAATGATATATTTTGTGGATCATTGCTTTAAGTAGCCTCCGGTGACACTGGTAATCTACCTTGTGTACCATTAACCTGTACTCATGTATAATTGTCTTCATGGGACATGTGTTTCATTGTATGAGTTTATTGTCAATAAGAAAACATGCGACCCAGTACTTACCGTAATAATTCTAAAATATGGAATGTTTAAAATTATTTACTGTGTATGAATATCTTAGATTATCAAACTTCCGTTTCATTTATTTTTGCGTGAATATTTTCTTTAATCTTATTGATTGTTCTGTAACAATCATCACTTGCACTCCAGAAATAAACGAATCACGTCACAATTCTGTGCTCACGGTTTCCTTCTCTATTCAAGGTTCCCCAACAACAAATTTCCCCATCTTAAAGTGAGGTCTATTATTATTATTATTATAGGATATTTATATAGCGCATATATCCAGGCAACTCGTAAATGCTCAAGGCGCTGGTATTTTTTCCCTCGATCATTTGATGTCAATCTCAGCAGCACATCCTATTATCAATCTCAACTCCCTGGGGAGTATACAACTCTTGAAGCAACTAGTCGCACGGAGTTGTTGTGGCTTTCTCATCCTAACGAGGTACACATTCACAGATAGTGGACTGGGACACATAGTCACAGTACTTTGTCCAAATTTTACTGCCTGTTGATGTACCCGCAACTAGGTGTTTGCACGTATTCATGTGGCCACCATCTGGTCATATACCAACGGATTCGTGGGTTCTTTTAAGTGCACAGGGTTGTGTACTGTACACTAGGGGTTGTGACAACACTGAAAGAGTCTGCACACAAATTTGACTCCAAGGTTTTTACACCCGCTCACAGGTGGGCTCGATCCCGACACCTCAACCTCGCTGGATCACTAGCCTGGTGCCTTAGCCAGCTCGCCCACCACCCACCGCTCGCCCGCCGCGTCAAGGTCTCTACTTCTCAACAAGGAAGAGGCCTCACAAAATTATCAACCAGACAAAGTCGTGTATTCAGACCAGTAACCCCACGATTTCAGTTCTATGACATAATTTACTTCGACCAGAGTCTGTTTTGGCATATAGTCAAGACAGTATTATTTCCATAATTATGTAGATTAAAACGTGTATTTTAGCATAGCTGCCGATTTCAGTGTATACTATTACTTAGTTTGTAAACTATTGTGTATTCAAAGGCAAAGGTTATTTGGACAAACAAACAACAAACAGAATTTATCAGCTTTAAACTTTTAACACGAATACAATGTTTCTTATCTGGAAAGACAATTTTTCGAGGTATGGTAACGATCAACAGACCTTAAGAACAATGCAGCTGGCATATACATTCGAGAGGGTATTCACGAGCCAGTTCACACCAGCAGTTGAGAGTATGTACACATTCTGCATTAATGCAGGTTTAGTTTACTAAACATCGATCCAAGTCCTGGGAAGATCATTCCATATCGGAAGAAGGATTTCTCGGAGTTCCTGTCGCATGTTTGGAGGATTAGGAAGACGTCACACACGTCTCTCAATTTGTTCCAGGTTGTGTTCAATGGGTGAAAAATCGTTCGGGCCATTAAGATTGTCGTTGCTGCTCCCATTATCCAGATCATAACGCCACCGCCTCCAAAACGATCCTCTTTCATATACATGGTCTGATGCAGACATGTGTCCTGCCGTCAGCTCGGTGAAGAACGAAACTCGACTCATCAATGAAGGGAACTCTTCTCACCTCACGTGCTCCCCGTCGTAAGAATTGTCCGTTGGGTTGCGAGTCTGTTACAAGTGTCATAGACGCATGGCTGAACTGTTGCTAGGTATGGTACGGGCTGTTATTTTTGCTGGCAGAAATTTGTGTTCGAGGTGCGTGGTTTGAATTCATCGGTCTTGACGTCGATTCTTTACTGGTGGTCACAAAGGGAAGGTCTATAACTTGATTGTTTTGCCGAAAACATATCCATCAGCGACAAATTGTGCTTGAATCGACGACAATAACACGTTGCGAGGTACCAGTCTGAATTATACCTGTAGCATTTCGTCTGTTATTTACCCCGGTGCGTTGCAGGTTGTTCCAGACCGATGAATAGAGGTGATTTCCTTGCTTCTGCTCTTCTGCTTTGTAGAGAAATGGTAAGCATCTTGTTGTCTGGCCTTTTCAAGTGAACATTGCTGACCATTTAATTCGAATACATTCGTCTTCTTGCAAATCGCTTGCAATTTGAACAATTGCATGGTTGCTTTTTTTCGACCATATTAACTCTGATTCCGTGGTGCTTGGTGCTGGGTGCTGGGTAACGCTAATAGCTCTTCACCCCCGTGTGCACCCGGGGTGGAATAGGTCCACAGCACCCCACTGTTGGTCGTAAGAGGCGACCGAATTGGGCAACCTGTTTGTCGTTGGTTGCGCTCCTGTGTCGGTGGAGGACGGGAGTCTGGTGGTTGAGGGCACTGGTTCCAGGAACAGTGTTCCTTTGTCCAACACACCACTCCGGCCCTGACTTCACCTAGACGGGTGGTAGAATGGGCCCGGTTCAATCAATCGGCTGGTCATGTGCATTCTTTGTATTTGCACAAATTCTATTTTGAACTGTATTTATTGACTTTAGGTCTCGGCTCTTTTTGTCTATAATACATTACTTGAGTTTGACATATGACCTATTTAATTTGCCTAGAGTCGTATGCCCAGAAGGCGGTGGCTCATGGGCCAATCATGAGCCTCCTAGTATTCTTGGTGCCGTCTGCAGGAGACCCACAGACATGAGGCATCGTACCCCACTTAAAAAACGATCTCACGTGTTCTTCGGAGGATGGGGCTCCTGCAGTACTCACATACCCTGTCAACTGGCCTCGTTTTCTTGTGATGTCAGCACCGGATGGTAGCGCTCTGAAATTAAATCCTTTTGCTGTAGCGAAAGGCATCGAAGGTTTAGCAGGTGATGTTAGGAAATATAAAAAACTGCGATCTGGCTCACTGTAAAATGTCGGAAACTGATACAGTCTCAGATTCTGCTCTCAACCAAATCATCAGCTTATGTTCCTGTGGAGGTGTCCCCTCACAGGACATTGAACAGCAGTAAATCATCGTCCGTGATACTGGACGCTGCCTTTCGGACATGAGTGAAATGACGTTGTCACAGAATTACATTCTCAAGCCCTTACTCATGTCAAACGCTTCACTGAAAAAAGGAATAACTTAACCTTTAATACTTAAAAAAAAGAAAAAGTACTGTCGGAAATAGATAAAAACTGTTTTTAGGCTGTTACTCTGTATCCCTAAAATTTACACAGTTGCAAATAGTATATGTCGAAATAACCCACATCGGCCTAACTGAGCGTTCAGTGGGATGCGTAATAAGATATCCAGAAAAGCATGTTTACTCGTAAAATCGGGCAAAACTTAGAAAATATACGAACAGCTGCTGAAAACAATAGATCAGACTATAGATGGCAATTAGGTCGCTCAGCCAGGTATGACAACGGACCGTCAACTCACTTGGCATGAAATGCACGTGCTGCCGACAGACACAAAGGGTCATCTCAAATATCTTTTATTCTTTCTCATGTGTACTGAATATGTCTCTACTGATTATCTAATCTTAGCTAATATCACCCCCTATCCCCAAGCCCGACCCCAACTTCCGTCAGAAACACCCGTCTTGGTTTTGCTTTTGAGACGACCCCTCCTACCTGTTTCTTTTTATAGTGATAGTGAGACTCCATGGCAGCTACATCCTTCATAGTTTCAGTATTAAAAGTTATTATTGTTTATGTCAACTATCGTTTATAATGAAGCTAAGTTTAATTTCAAAATGGACATTAAAAAATTGTCCTTTGTAATATAATATCATCGCACACTAATTTGCATAAAGCCATGGCCTGTTCCAAATAAGTCGCTTTGGACTTAGAAAGAACCCGCATTTCTCATTTCTGCACTGATCTCTCCTCAGTAAAGTCCTTTTTCTACGTTTCCTATCTCCCTACCATTGAGACTGTAGTTAGGCCGAACTTAGTTCAACAGATACTTCACATTTACATATTAACTACATAAATTGTAGATATCAATGCGAAAAAACATTTTTTTTCTATTTCCGACAGTACTTTAATACCTATTTATTCACTTGTCTGCCAGTACATCCAAACTCACTGAAAGAAGGCTATTGCAACTTGAGGGTAGATACATTTATCCCTAATCCCCTAAGGTGCTATACCTGTCAAAAATATGGTCATGGGTCAGAGGGTTGTCATAATCCAGGTGCATACTGAATACCATTTGAATTGTTCTTGACTTGGTTGACCCATGCCACCATATACCAGTTGCGTAGATCGATGCTGATGCTGTTGACCACTGGAGTATCTGGTCCAGCAAGGATTATTTACAGACCGCTGCCATATAGCTGCGACATTGCTGAGTGTGCCTTTAAACAACAAAAGATCGTTCTCACACACACACACACACACACACACACACACACGCACGCACGCACGCACGCACGCACGCACGCATGCACGCACGCACACACACGCACGCACACACACACACACACACACACACACACACACACACACACACACACACACACATCATTGACACACACACACACACTAGGGATATACTAAAATAGCAACCAAGAGAAGTCGATGGAATTCGAAACTTGTATGTCAGGTCCTTTTTTCGCAAACTATGGAGTCGTGGGTGTCACACAATTGTTACAATACTCTGTAATCTGTTACAATTGCATGAACATAAAAATAATTATGAATAATCATGATGTATGACGCAATTCTGATGTTTCTTGGCCTTGCTCGAAGTCGAATGTGAAATGGTTAGTGTTTTAAGGGAATCATTTCTATGTGTTTCACGTAACCACCGTGATCAACAGTTGGATCGGTCCGTTTACTATAAAGTCAAATCTAGATTTGTTCATATCTACAAATATATGAGAAATCTGCAACTGGAAAAGAATAAAAAGGTGTGTCTTAAAAACTAATTATTCTATTTCATTTCAGGAAAAAGAAATATGTACACCGAGGTCATTTAATTTGTAGCCAGTAACAGAGAACAACAAAGAAAAGCAAAATAGATTGAATCAGATTATCGTCACAAAGTAAGACACCTTATTGGAAATTGTTTTCCCCCCTTTTCTGAAAGATGATGTGTATTAATAAATGGAATGGAGACAGAAGAATGTTAATACCTAATGCTGAGTTTTATTGTTAATTCTAGCACGTCATTGTGTGATACTCGATTCTGATTGGCTGAGAAGCTCATCAAAACCGTACTTAAATGGCAGTTTAAGAACGCTAATTAAAGTGACCGATTGACAGCGTATGAATACAACGAACTCGTTGACCCTATTGTTTGTAAACAAACATGTCGGACGTCGGCAATTTCTATCTCGGCAGCATCTTTGGTGTTTTTGAAGTAAAAAGCGAATGGTTTAAAGAAGAATTTCTTGACCCTAATCCCAGTGAAGAAACTGCGAAGCTGGAAAATACGTCAGCAGCGCAAAAGCGGCAGTATATTTAAACCGGGTCCAGATCTACGTGTGTTGACGTCGACAACACACGTTCGGCTAACGCGTTCGGTTTTTAAATTACATTTAGAGGTCTTAAATCAACGATAAAGGACCGCAAAAGTGAAAACAGAGTAGCTTTATCTTCTAATTTACACTTCAGCCCAGCACTGTCACAGGAAGGAAGCAATTGAATGAGCGGTCGGTAGGGCCAGTCGGCGGAACCCCCCCCCCCCCCAAAACTCGGATCATCGGCCAATTTACAATCAGTTGTGCAATGATATAAACACAGAAATGAAAATGGTGCTCTTATATGTTCATTTATGAAAGACGGACAAGGGGAACATGCACGAATGTAATTTGCGCCCACGACGTAAACCATCAAACGAGACAAAACGGATGAGTTTCTGCAATGTGCTCAAAAGGAATTATGTGAACAGAGAACAACGTTTCTCCAACGCGTTTCTTCACGTTTCATTTCATAAATTATTCTTTTGTGCATTTCACAATCAAAAAAACTTTATTTGTGTGTTTTTTTTACCACGGTTAGTTACTTTGGTTGATATTTAAAGCTGCACTTGTAAATAGTCATCTCACATTTCACAATCAGGAATGATGTAGCTTTGATTTAAAGGCGGTTGTCATCAGCTACCGTGCATGAATACCGTGCAGGGGCTCTTTTACGGTGCAACATATAATTTCAGTTATGGTAATATTTTAACCGATAACTGTATAGTTTAGTTTAATAACTATGGTTTGGATTGACCGATTTTCATCAAAATAGTAGTTTTGGAATGCTTACATCATGACGTAAAATTGAGGACAATAATATTACATATATGATAATCGAAACATTTTGGTAAGGTCAAAGGTCAATTTTAAAGAAAGTGCATTTGATGGGAAAGTTAAACTTTACAAATTACATAATTTCAGCTCCATGCTTTACAAAGTATTAACAATACCAAAATATGTCGAAAATACCATTGGAATATCATACAAATTGCCGTTTATTGACAGTCTGGCAGAAACAACTATTCAGAAGGAGATATGTTTTGATATAGGAACTTTGCCCAAATATATTGTGTATATTTATGTCACTTCACGTTCCACCTGCACTGCACTGACATGTTGTAAAACCCTTAAAGCTGATGGATAACAATATGACATCCTAATGGAAGGTTTGTAGGTGACATTATGTTATTGTGTACAATATTTGTAGTGTTTACAACGTGAAATATTATTTTCTTGATTTATTTTACACCCACCCAAAATATACACACACCTCATATACATCTGAAATGCTTAATCATACAGTCTTTCCAATACATTCCTTTTGATTGCAATAGGTGATGTAATTTCCGACTGTTTTCTAAGTTTACTGGGGTTCGAAATATGAATATTTTCTCAGGTAGGGAAACATTTGTAAAGTATGTAAGTTTCAAATGTTTTCATGGCTTAAAACCTTTTGCATTATTCCGGATAACAAGGGTCTGTATTTGAACAGTTCTTGTTCTGTTTCGTGTACGAAACAGCTTTTTATTTCTTGCGCATTTTATACAGACAAAACCAGTCCAGCACTATTATCCAGTTTGGACCAGTTTTCAGGATTTAGGCGGCATGGCCGAACGCCATTTGTTTTGAAACACTTCATTAGGAACAATAGGACCATACACAGCAACGAGCGAGTATGTATTAAGTTTATATTTTGTATTTTCATGTAAATCTAGGTGCTTAGGTATCAGTTGAGACATGTTAAGCAATTATAGGTTTGTTATTGTAATCTACAAAGTAGTGCTGTTTGTCTTTCGATCCTGCACAACTGATGTACAGAATTTTACATTGTATATTGCCTTAGACTTATATCACAGCATGTGTATTTTACAGTGTATATTGCCGTAGACCTATATCACAGCATGTGTATTTTACAGTGTATATTGCCTTAGACTTATATCACAGCATGTGTATTTTACAGTGTATATTGCCTTAGACCTATATCACTACATGTGTATTTTACAGTGTATATTGCCTTAGACTTATATCACAGCATGTGTATTTTACAGTGTATATTGCCTTAGACCTATATCACAGCATGTGAATTTTAAGTCCGTTATGATCCAGGTATTGTAGAAACACAATTATCACTCTTGTTAAATGTGTAAGTCGTTTAGGTATAAATTTGCCAACCTTTCATGTTCAAGTCGATCAAGTGAATAATAATAGCTTGCATGGCCTATTTTGGTGTGTATTTCATTATTCTATGCTTGGGAAATAATCCATTTATCCTGCTCAGGTGGATTTCATCTTGAATATCCTCAGCATATACAAATGCGACAACAAACAAACAAAACAAGCACAAAACACAAACAAATGCCACAAATAGGCTACACAGCGTGCATGTTGAATATTGGATCTTACAACAGTCGTCTAATGTGGGAGAAATTCAGAAATATAGGTATGGTCTTGAAAGTCTCTGAAAATAGGAAATTTTGATAGAAACAGATAACTCCGTTTACATTGAATTATCCCTAGCGAGCTCGGAGATTCAGAACCACTGGGAGTCTAGACTTTTCTCATTTTATACTATTTCATTGCAGAAAGGGTTGGGCGGATAGTTTGGAGTATGAGACAGACTACTGGCATGTCTAAGGTCCTAGCGATACAGAGCGAATGTGGTTCTCACAAGGAGGAAACGATTTAAACAAGCTTTGTCACTAGGGTGACATAATTCCCCCCCCAATTATGAAATCAAACCTAAAAAGTAATGAAAGTGAAGTTTAAAATGGAGTTGAATGTCAACGATTACATGACCAGTCAACCTCTCCAGGTTGCTACATATCTTGCTCTGCAGTTGTTCAAACACACAAATATTTTCAAGGCTCACTTTGACCTTGACATAAGTGTTATGGTGTAGAGAATATGCAAAAATAGTAATAAAGAAATTCATTCAATAGAAGTCTTGAAAGTTTAAGAGAAAATCCAGTGAACCGTTCTTGAGATATCTCGCTGACAATCTTATCAATGCCATGCAGGTTAACATGCTGAAATCTTCAAAGTGTCGCTGTGACCCTGAAAATTACGTGAAGATCACCAAAGTCAACTGGGCCCTGAGCCTTACCCAGACGAAGCATGGTATCAAATATGAAGAAAATCCAGTGAACCGTTCTTGAGAACCTCGCTGACAAGAGTAAAACGTTAATGTCCCCTTGTGACCTTGAAATGAAGGTCAAAGTCACCAAACCTGACTCGGACCTTTCTCATACTGTGAGGAATCTAGGTACCAAATATAAAAAGAATCTTGTCAACTGTTCTTAAGATATTCCAATTCGTACGTACGTACGGGCGTACGGACGGAGCCCATACTATATATAAAAAATAATCTCCTAATAATATTAGTTTTCGTATTTTGGAAAATAGATATATAGATTTTGGCGAGTAGAAGATGTCCTTCATTTAATGCATGCTCTGCTGATCACAGCTGGTGGCTTCATAATGTCTGTTGGAACAATGCAGTTGACTACAGCCGACTTGGTAGTGTTGATCGGGGTGAGGTCTTTCAATATTTTAGAACTGACGTTGTATTGTTGACGTTCGTCAGCTGATGGGGGTAGTGATTCACGCGAGCCAATTCCATGATACGCCCTGCGTGACTGACAATGAAGTCATGCGACACACTGAAATCGGGAAATGAACGATAGTTGGTCTTTTAGTATCCATCTAGACGAGGTCATCCACTACTGCCAACATGTATATATATACAATTTCATGGTTTTCCGCCCAAAATCTAATTCAAAAGCATCTTACTCGTCTGTCAACGCCTATACCAACGTCTGTGCCTGTATTGAATGGCTGATAGTGATTAAATGTAACTTGACAATTCCTCTCTGAGGGTACGATTTATGCAGAGACCATTTGGTATTGGCGACATACATTATGTTGTCTATAATAGCATTTGGAATGACCTACAATACATATCATGAAACTGACTATGCATTTATTCATTAACCATTCTCACAGGTTCACAAATATGTTGGTCAATGTTGATCTTCAACAACCCATGTTGTCGTAAGAGAAACTAATGTGATCGGGTGGTCGTTCTCGCTACTTGTTTGATGCATGCCCGCTTGCGAAGATTGATGCTCATAGTCTCATGACCATGTTATATTAACTCTTTTTGTATGTCATTAGATATTACTATAACTGAGGCCTGCATGTTTTATGAGCGTTATTTGAGTTGTTCATAAAGTAGACACTTAATGTTTTGTATTTAAGGCAGTACGTTTCTGTCGTAATAGATGTTCATCAAATATTTCTCTGTGATACAGTTGCAAATAAATTTAGACTAAATCGTCCCAGTGGACCTTTTTCAACTTTATGCCCGTGGACCGCCTCCCGTGGTGTAGTGGTCCGAGAGGCGGAAGGTCGCGCGTTCGATTCCCGACCGCGTCATACCAAAGACGTTAAAATATGGTACTTGTTGGTCCCTGTCTGGCGCTCGGCATTAATGGGTAGGTACAACAGGGACTGGTCTGCTCGGAGTCAGTATAATGTGTCTGAGTGGGGTATTCATGCTTCACTGCGGCATGGCATCTCAGTGGGCTAGCACTATAAAACCAGCTTAAATCTGGGCTAGTACAAGCAGCGCACATACACATACACACGCATGTACGTCGTCATATGAGCGAAATATTCTCAAGCACGACGTTAAACCCCATTTCACCTCACCTCACCTCATGTCTGTGCATGTAAACGTCAATGTACAGGAACACGTATCTGTAAGAGGTTGAACCTGTTGTGTACTTCAGCATGTGGATGTGGACCTGAATGATGTTCCCGTGATCTTGACATTGTTGACATTGACTAACATGTCAACTGACTAACATGTCAACCGGGAATACACTATGACTAAGAACAATAGATATGAAGGAAATGTTGCTTGTATTATGATCACATGACTGACACATTATTCTTTGATGAGCAAAGAAAGACATCTGTAATAAAGAGAATTATACATTTAAAGGGATTTCTGTTATGTTGCGTTACTTTATTGATAGTCCAGCAGTATCTTCGACATATCTGGCACCTTCGATACTACGTAAAGCATACAGATGTTACTGTTGAACAGACATTATGTAATATTTTGCTGATCTAAAGACAAAGTACCAACTCTAGTTTCCTTGTAATGGTTTTTCATGCATACGGTGCCAACCAGACGTACATACGATCTTCAAATGATAAAGCTGAATTATAAAAAACATAATTTTGGTAAAATTACCTTTAAGTTGTAAAGTTTAACTCATATTTTCCTCATCAAATGCACTTTGTATAATTATTGACCTTTGACCTTACCAAAATATTTTTTCGATTAGCACATATGTAATGTTATTGTCCACAATTTTACATCATGATGTAAGCATTCCAAAAGTACTATTTGGACGAAAATAGGTCAATCCAAACCATAGTTATTAAACTAAACAGTCCAGTTATCGGTTACAAATTGCCATAACTGAAATGACATGTTGCACCTTAAAAGGGCCCCTGCACGGTATTCACGCACGGTAGCTGATGACAACCGCCTTTAAATCAAAGCTATATCATTCCTGATTGTGAAAATTCACATCCCATTCGGTCGCGAGAACTGCACCACATTTTTACCATTTTGGGGGGTCTGGCTTCTAGACCAAAATCGGATATACTGTCATATGTCAACCAAGTCAACGAGCCTGATCCCCCGATCCCGTTAGTCACCTCTTACAACAAGCATACGTTGCTGAAGATCAATTTTAACCCGAGTTTCTTAGTTCGTTTTAGTGTACAATTAATGTGCTTTCAATAAAAATATTTTTTCGTTTTAGATTATGCGAGCTAAGCACTTGTTAAACTAATGACAATATGGAAAAATTACATTTTTCTAAATGGCCCTTTGTACTTTGATTAACAAACTAAAAGAACTGTTAATTAACACCATGCTTGAGAAGCTGATGGCATTGTGTTACTAATTTTGTGGAATGCTTTCACTGGATGAACACACAAAATTATCTATTGTAATAAAACACAAGGTGTTACGTCGCTCAGTATTTCTGAACAATGATTTTGCTAGCATGTGTACATGTCATGATAAAACCAGCAGGAAAAACGGATGTGCAGTCATAACGGACTTGAAACGTGCTCCCCGTTACAGTGTATTGCCTATTCGCAATTGCTTCTATAGGGTAAATGAGTGCACACGGGTGAGTGAGTATGTTAAGTTTTACGCCGCACTCAGCAATATTCTAGCTATATGGCGGCGGTCTGTAAATAATCCAGTCTGGATCAGACAATCCAGTGATCAACAGCATGAGCATCGATCTACACGCAATTTGTATACGATAACATGTGTCCAATTGGAGTCAACGAGTCTAACCACCCGATCCGTTAGACGCCACTACGACAAGCATGGGGTACTGAAGATGAATTCTAACCCGGATTCTCACGGGTCAAGTCCAAACGGATGACGCGCCGAGTCAGTTTCCTGCAAAATTTGGGGAAGTTGTCAACATATCTGTCAGGTTCTCTATACGCGGGAATTTCCATTGTGGTGCAAAACTACCCCAAAGGCCAATAAGTTCACCGGGAGAGAATAGGCAACGCTCGGTCGGCGAGAAGATAAAGCGTATTTCTTTGACAGGAATGAAAAGCAATATAGAAATTTTATTTGATTCATTTGGTAATTTTCTAGAAAAAAACCCGATCCGAATTTTAATTTCCTGTATAGTGTTTATCTGTGACAGACAGATTTTAGTACGGACAAAGATATGGAACAGTATTGGTGACTGTTGTTTAACGCCGCACACAGCAATATTCCAGGAAAATGGGGCGGTGGGTAGCCTAGTGGTTAAAGCATTCACTCGTCACGCCGAAGGCCCGGGTTCGATCCCCACATGGGTACAATTTGTAGAAGCCCATTTCTGGTGTCCCCGCCGTGATATTGCTGGAATATTGCTAAAGCAGCCTAAAACCAAACTCAGTCCAGTCAGTGCAGGGGAAAATGGCGGAGGTCTGTAAATAATCGAGTCTGGACCAGACAATCAAGTTGTCAACAGCATGAACATCGATCTACGCAACTGTGATTCGGTAACATGTGGCAAACAAGTCAAGACCAATTCTAATTCGGATCTTTGCGAGTGTGGTGAACGATTGTCTAGCCTGTGGGTGTGTTAATTATGGGTACCACGATTGGGACAGGAGACGCTGAAGGTTTTTTCAAACATCTGGTATCGTCGCTATGTATAATGATATATTGAACAAAACACGTGTTAATGGTACTGTCGGAGATTCTACAATCAGCTCATCTCTTGGCAGAGATTCCATTTTGAATATTGAACGGGTTTGATCTCTCGTCATGTCCACGCGATAATACGTATTATTAAACACTGGAATATTTAAATAGCCTGTCACATATACTACCCATCAAAAGTTTAGACTCACTAGTGTAAATGTAGCCACTTACTTCAGTCAACTGATCTAAACTAGATTTTGCACAATCTTCTATACAGTTTAAAGGGTACTGTTTACACATTGTGGCTTCATCGTATATATGTGGAGCCTGCAAAGCAACCTAAATCTACTTGATTCTGTCCACCACCAAGGCCTAAGACTTTGTCTTGGGTCCTTTAGAACATCTCCTATTGATAGTCTCTATGTTGAGGGATGATGAGCCATCCCTTAACCAACGTCGTATCAAATTATCATTACAGTATATAACAAAACTCTATTCTAACGAGGTCGAATCCTACATTTAACTGTGTTTTCATTCCTCTTTATGAAGATTTATACAACAAAACGTCTTCTCTTGTTTCCGCCTCTTGGGCTAAGAATTAAACCATTCATTTCTGCTGCCGGCATTGAGCTGGAAAATATATCTCCTTCCCGTCTTCTTGCTTCTCCTCCTTGGCAACTGGTGAGGCCTGAAGTTGACCTAACTCTGACAAAGTTTAATAAGTCTGAAACTAATGAATTACAATATAAACAAGAATATAATCAATTAAAAAATAAATATGATACATACAAATGTCTATTTACAGATGGGTCCAAGGATGGTGGCGCGGTGGCATGTGCCACTGTCATTGGATCCAGAACAATATCTTCTCGACTTCCAAATAGCGGCTCTATTTTCACAGCAGAAGCTAACGCCATATTAACAGCTCTTAAATATATTAATAAAACACCGTAAATATATAGACAATACATAGTATTTTCCGATTCTCTTTATTGTCTTCAGGCTATTAAAAATCTTTCTTGTAAACATCCACTTTTATTAGAAATTATGGAATTGTATAATGAGCTTGCACTGGCCAATGCGACATCGTCTTTTGTTGGTTACCAGCCACGTTGACATTTCTGGGAACACAATGGCCGATTTTGCTGCTGAGGCAGCACTCAACAATTCTGTGACACCACTTCTTATTCCATACTCTGATTACAAAGCTAGCATTAGAACTTACATCCGTGATCTGATGCAAAAGAAGTGGGACACCCAAGTAGGTATTAATAAATTACATGAAATAAAACCCTATATTGGTTACATCTACTTGGGTTGTCAGTCCAGATTTGAGGAGGTCATCATGCGACGATGTCGCATTGGCCATACAAGGTATACTCATGAATACCTGTTAAAAGGTGAGGATCCTCCGTTTTGTATTCCTTGTGATGAAAGAATCACAGCCAAGCATGTCTTGCGTGACTGTATTGATTTTGCCATCACAAGGGATAAATATTTTAATGTCAAAACAGTGTAGGATCTTTTTAGTGTTACTTATCATTTAATCATTGAATTTTTAAAAGAAATAGAATTGCTACATAAATTTTTATGAATGGTTTGTAAATAGATATATATTTTATTACTGGTAGTTAAGATGAGTAACTTAGATTGTTAGTGGCTGTACCCTCAAAGGGGTTAAAGTACTGTAAAATTATTGTCCTCCTGAGAGGTACGTAAGTCTAAAACTTTCAAAGTAAAATGTAAATTTACCACATTTTAATCGTAGTATTTTTGTTCTTTTAACTGCCGGCTACATTTTCCTACAATCGCCAGCATTGCTGAAGGATGGTGTAAATCCAGCTAGGGTCCATGCAGGTAGCAAAGGTACTGTAAGTCCCCATGGTTCCTAGTATGGTTAACTACCTTCAGTTGTTGGTGATCTATAGCCTATTTTATATTGCGTTGTCCTCTATAAAATGTTTTAAGATTTAATTAATAGTTTTACATTTATATCTGTGATATTCTATTTGTTTAACTGTCGTTCGTTGACAGGATTTTATACTCTATCTTTAATTATTGTTAATATATATGTTGTTTTAGCTCACGATGTGGCTGAAATATTGCCAAAGTGACTTTAAAGTTTAACTCACTCACTCACTCACTGTTTACATGAAACTGATGTGCAATTCCTCGTGCAGACATAACATTTCTGTTCGTAAATGTCTATAATTAATAATTTTAGGTCGTTTAAGAGCAATTTTGGCATCATATATTGTGCTCGATTCGGAAACGACCGTTTACATTCGCACACCATATTCACAGTGCAGATATGCTACCGCCATTTATCAGGCGGTGGAGTAGCCTAGTAGTTAAAGCGTTCGCTCGTCACGGCGAAGACCTGGGTTCGATTTACCAGGGGTATAATGTGTGTGAAGCCCATATCTGTGTCCCCAGCCGTGATAATGCTGGAATATTACTAAAAAACGGCGTAAAACTAAATTTACTCACTCACCCACTACCGCCATTTAGCTTATTATTGCTTAAAAGCTGAAGGCCTCACCTCCCCCATCTATGAAGCGGGTTGGTTGGACAGAAAGAGGCATCAATTCGCTGTGAAAATATCTGATTTGAGTGAGATTCTTCCGTTTGAAACTTGCGAAACATTCTCACAAAGAGTTGGTTTGTTTCGTGTTGTTTTTGTGTTTCTTTGTGTTTTTAAAAATCAGTTCAAGTCTTGTTGAAAGGTTGAAGCCTGGTCAAACAACATATCACTTGAAGGTCTCAAATACCACATTTCAAATGTTAGCTGGCCATGAAAAAGTGTAAATTTAGCGTCCATTTTAAAGTATCTAAGAAAAAATATGTTTTCAGCTTTAACCGCCTATAGAATTCAGAGATTTTCAGAGATCGCTTTTGGCGAACACTTGAGTTTGCGTTCGTGTCAAATGGTCAATTTACATGGATGACCAGTGTTCAAAATTTGAGCAATAAACCCAACGGACAACACTAGTACTGTCACACAACAAGCAGAACACAAACCTTAAGGGAGTGAGTATGGTCTTATGCCGCTTTATGAGCAATATCAGCGGGGACACCATAAATAGGCTTCACACATTACTTACAAGTTGGAAATCGAACCCGATCTTCGGCGTGACGAGCTAACGCTTTAACCGCTGCACTACCCATCCGCTCCCCAAACCTTAGTTCACACAACTAAACTTCACTGTTTGGCAAAATTACATTTAGTATATAAAAGCAGGGAAACCTTTTTCCACAATCATAACAAATCTGTTCTAAATTTAGCAAGGTCCTTTGTTCTGATACCAACTACGGTGTGTCGAATTTTGATGTGTCGAACTTAGATGTATGTCCAACCTTGATGTGTCGAACTTTGATGTGTCGAGCTTTGTTGTGTCGAGCTTTGTTGTGTCGAACTTTGATGTGTCGAACATACGGCTATCTCGAAGCAAAGATTCTCCCTAAGATCAGCTTGAAGAATATGGCCTCCGTATTTTGGTATACCGACTGTCTTCAGGAAGTCCCTGTATAGGTCTACAGCCTTCTTGGGTATGCTGATCAGTGATCCAGGCAGGACTGTACAATGGCGGCCTCTTCCTCTACAACTTGCGACCGACATACACCATATATTTATCAGAGAGAGGTTCCATGTATTGTGTGTATATTTACGTGACAATCGCAAGAGCTTACACAAAAAGTCAACGCGCATGGATCAACACATCACGGTCTTCTAAATGGGGTGTATTACGCTGTTTACATAGCATATGTGATTGCGACTTTAGCGTTTCGAAAACTGCATATATATCATTCCTTATCTAAATGTAATGATTGGTGAGATGACATCGATCTACGCATATGGGTGGATGACATGTTTCAACCAAGTAAGCGAGAGTGATTATTATCCGATCCCGTTAGTCGCCTCTACGACAAGCATGGGTTGCTGAAGACCAATTTCTAACCCGATTGAGAAGAAACCCCATTGTTATCATTGTCTATAGTCAAAATACATAATGGCCCTTCTGTCATTGTGCAGGCCTTGCCTAGGCTGTAGTGATGTGTCAGCAGCATACCCAAAGAACCAGGCTGCACTAAATATTTCTAGTTAAGCAGATTTCAATACACACACACTTCAGCTTAAGTCATGATCATATCTGCATTTTGCAACCGACAAAGTTGGTAGTCACGCGTTTACAACTGGTGACATGTACCCTTGGATCTCTGGAATCTCGAACAGACAAATGATTTGGAAATTGCGAGAATCCCCAGCCAGGAAAAAAACAACCACCCGTTGAATCATACACACATTTTCTTGTCTCCTGTCCCTTCTTACATGAAGCGTACGTTACGTTATAAACGGCCGGCCATAGACAGACTCCATCCGGTGCAAAGGGCGATCCTCTCCAGACTCTCTCATTGATAATGAAAATGCTGCGAAGAAGATAAGATGAATATGATTGAATTTCTAATGTCAAATAAAACAAATATAAATACAAATGTAAAAATCCAACAAAATGGTGAGATTATGTTCTGGTACTAATGTGTGCCTTCTCTGTGTGTGTGTGTCAAATTGATCAATACTCACATAACTGACATGGCAGCATGTTGAATTTCATCTGCAATGGGAAATCTCGAGTAAAACTCGCCAACTGTCCGTACATGGAGCTTAGTGTAATGCTTGCCGCTTCATGTTTCAATGTAAGTAAACATCATTAATTCTATCATTTTCAAACATGAATGCGATTCTGGTAAATGCCAGTACACATTTAAACAACTATAATCAAATGTATCATCTCTGTCTGTAATTGTGTTTTGTTCAATGTTAGTTGCGCAGATGATATAGGCATTTAGAGTTCATGGACGACACCGTGTCAGAGTCACTGGCATTTAGCATCGGTTCCCAATGGCGCAGATCGATGCTCATGCTATTGATCACTGGATTGTCTGGTCCAGACTCGATTATTTACAGACCGCCGCCATATATAGCTGGAATATTGCTGAGTGCGGCGTAAAACTAATTCACTCTCACTTTTAATCTCCCTATTGTAGCTAGAATATGACTGCATTGTGGTGATCAATAACATTTCACTCAGTCTCTCTCAACATTTGGGGTAGAATTTCTAATTTATGTGTTTATGTTGTTTGTGGCCATAAAAATATGACTTTTGTATTAATTAAACGAAGGAGAAAATCTGTTACTTTGATTCAGCTTTTCCTGTTTATGAGCTGCTATTGCAAATCTGCATCTGGAATTTTATTTTTATCTTAAAACACTAGTTGTCTATTTTCTTAGGTATTCGAAATAAAAATATTTTCGGCAAAAATCATTCGTTGTCAAATTTGCAGCTTTTTGAATCCATAACACAGACTGCAATGCAAGCAAAAGCAGCATCTGGAAAAAAAATAGAATTGTCTTAAACACTAGTTGTCTTTTTCTTGGAGGTATTCAAATATAAAAATACTTTCGGCAAAATCAGTCGTTGTCAAATTTTGCAGATTTTGAATCCATAGCAGACTGCAAATGCAAGCAAAAGCGGTATCTGGAAAAAGTTGTCTTAGAAGCACTGGTTGATAAACAGCGGGTGTTCGAGGAATAAAGGAAATGTTTTCGGCCGAAAGTCGTTTCGTTTGTCAGGTTGCGGCACTTTGGCGGATCCATCGCCAGACTGCAGGCTGCAGACAAGCGGCAGAGTTTACCAATATGATTGAATCAGGATGTTGCACAAAGTTAGACACTTCGGTCATGAATGAGTTTCTTTACTCTTTAATATATGATAGTGTATTAATCAACGAAATTTATAGAAAGAAGAATGTTAATACCAAGCGCTTAGCCGGCCTTGTGATCTTTAATCAATTTGTCATCCACTCTACAGCATTCATCCCGGCGCACGGCACGGGAAGGAAGTATGATTTGGTGGCCAAACGGTCGGTCAGGCGATGAAACACATGAAATAAGAATAAGGCGCCCTACACACTTCAGTTGCCATTTGATCGTGTGATATGTACGTGTTGTGCGGGCCTGGGCATGTGTGCTAAAATGATTATGTTCTGGCAGCGCGGTATGTGTTGAAACCATGGACCATGCAGAAACGAAAGAAGGCGTCGATTCCTGCGACTCGAGTCCTGTCGTGGAGACGTTTGTACTTTTCACTGTATATTACCTTGGTCAGGTTTGTTTTACTACTCGGTACGCCTGCGCATCGCTAACGTCAATACGCAATCTGTTCTATCGTTGCAGCCCACCACCTCCAAAACAGGGCGACTTAAGTCAAGGGGAGTACTCTGCTCCCTTTTCCACAATAATACTGTGTTGAATTCTCCATCATAAAGGATGGCGCTTTTCAATGTAAAAACTATTAAGAATACCTTTTGAATAAAGGTTCAATTACCATTTAATCATTGAATTTTAAAAGAAAAGAATTGCTACGCAAATCATTTGATGAATAGTTTGTAAAATGAATGTATTTTTTTACTGGTAGTTTAGATGAGTAACTTTATTGGCAGGTGGCTGTATCCTCCAAAGGGGTTAAAGTACTGTAAAATTATTGTCCTCCTGAGGAGGGTACGTAAGTCCCAAACTTCAAAGTAAAATGTAAATTTTACCACATTTTAATCGTAGTATCTTTAACTTCCGGCTAAATGGGTAAAACCTTGAACCAGTCGCCAGCGGCTGAAGGGATGGTGTAAATCCAGCTAAGGTCCATGCCGGTATGCAAAACTGATACAAGTCCCAATGGTCCTAGTATGGTGTATCTACCTTCTGGTTGGTGGCAGATGTCTGGCGACGCGTGTTTTATACAGTGTTGTCTTCTTTAATTTGGGTGTTTTACCTTTGCTCGCTAGTTCTATATTCATATCTGCTGTGATTTCTAGTATTTTTACTGTCCATCGTTGACGGGTTTTAATCTTCAAAATACTTTCACTTTATGTTGTACCTAATTTTGTTTCCGTGACTACTGATATGGCTGAGATATTGCCGATGTGACGCTAAATAATGCTTTTCAACTCACTCACTTTCTGCACATAATGGCACCAAGCAATATGTATTGAAGAAACGTCCGGGCAGAGTATTGTTGTGCTGCGCCTTCCTCAACGACACAGTCCACCATGGCAACAGATAGTCTTACAGGACTTAGAAATGACATCATTCAGATGTAGAGACTTCGAGTCGAATGTAGTTCATCACATATTTGTGTTTTACGTCATTTGGAACAATACTCGTCATTTTCCTTGCCACCTTACAGGTTTGTCTCAACGAGGAACACGAGCAGGATTCCGACAAGACAATCATTGAATCCTCCAGGAAGGTGAAATATTTACATCATCTTTCTTACTTACTTTCCTGATTTTGTTGTGGGCTGTGGCCGGCCATATTGTGTATGGAGTTTTCTCTTCCTGTTTGGATCTCGTAGCGCTCTGAAAGTATCGGAGAAGATAATGGCCATTGACGTCATCTTATTATTCCGTCGTCTGCAACATTTGGACGTTGTTGAATTGCGCGTGCGAGGCTTGAAACGTAATATCACAGTTGTGGCTAATCACTGCGTCTTTAGTTAAGTCCGAGCCTAGCGCTGGTCCTAGCTGCGATCTTCTTTTCTTGTATTCCTACTGGAGAAAGAGAAGATTGGTTGTTCTTGTGGGCTGGTTCTCATCTTCTCGGTCTGTTCTAATGCCCCTCGTTTTGGCTTCGATTAATTGCGCCCAGGTCTGTAGAAAGATAACTATTAGTGTATTCGTTTACACCATCTTCATGTTCGCTGATTATGCGGGGATGTTTTCAATGGGCTTATTTACTTGGACAAACTAATGACGGCCTTTTTGGTCCTCGAATGTTGCATTATTCTTCATTGGCATTGGGTGTGATACAAATAACTTGCTATTCTTCTGTCTAGTTTGCTTTTACCGAAGCGGACCTCAAAAACCCTACAGCTGGGAAGGAGAACAACGCTTTGTGTAACCTAATAATGTTGCATGCCATGCCCAGCGGTTAAGAGGTGTGAGGGTGGAGGTGAGGGTGAAATTGGCCTTAACGTCGATGCTTGAGAACATTTCGCTCGCCATGGCGACGATGCATGCGTGTGCATGTGTACGTGCGGCTGTACTAGCCCAGACTTAAGCTGGTTTTATCGTGCGGCTGCACTTGGAGATACTAAGCCGCGGTGACGAATACTCCCACTCAGACGCATTATACTGTCTCCGAGCCGACCAGTCCTTTTGTTGTGGCCCGCGGTAATGCCAGGCGCCAGGCGAGGACCAACAAGTACATATTTTTAACGTCTTTTGGTATGACGCGGTCGGGGATCGAACCCGCGACCTTCCGCTCTCCGGGCGGACGCTCTAACCGCGCACACCACGGGGGCAGTCAGTTGGAACCTATCAAGGATATTTTAACAGTTAGAGACTAAACACTGGGCTCAGCAAACCAGCTAGTATTCAGTACCACCTCCAGATCTGGACCCCGGCATCCAAGCTGAACTGCTTCTAGGATGGATAATTTTCCATCAACGAGATGTGTTTTAAAGCCTCTCTTCTTTACCTAAGGTATTGTCAGTGAGGTTGAAATCATTTTTATTATCAGAAGAGACTTGCACAATTTACAATTGGCGCTGTGCTGATCGAAGATTATATGATCTTTTGTACAAGGTGGAGTAGTGGAGTGAGTGATGAGTGCGCAGTTAAAGGGACTTTATATCACACCACACTTCTCTAAAATAAATAATGCATTTCTCTCCAATAATACTAATTATCAGGCCTCAGGGAAGCTACCTACCATATAATTTATTCCAAAAATAAATGCGTATTTAGATTACAATATTAAATTAAAAAGTCCGAATGAATCAATGCAACGTTGCATTAAATCGTCCCTCGCGCCGAGAGAGAGAGAGAGAGAGAGAGAGAGAGAGAGAGAGAGAGAGAGAGAGAGAGAGAGAGAGAGAGAGAGAGAGAGAGAGAGAGAGAGAGAGAGAGAGAGAGAGAGAGAGAGAGAGAGAGAATGAAGTCACCAGGAAAACCGTGCGTATGGTACAAACAAAAGCAGGTCACTTAAGCGTAAGCCCTGAATATAGGAAAGCTTTGATATCACTATATATACTGAATTAGCCCCAGTGAGCTCGGATATTCAGAACCATGTGGGGTCTAAACTGGCTAAATTTTGACCATTGCATTACAGAAAGGGTTGGGACGAAGGTATGGAGTATGAGACAGACTGGAGATGAGATAATGTCTGTGACGGAGTCGTCACATGGCTAAATATGTAATGTCGGAAATGCCTAGAGAATACGCTTTAGCTTGCCATTTTCAGTGATAGTTCAATGTTGAGGTACTAATACTACTATACTTACTCATGAAAATTCCAAGACCTGATCAAAATCTTACGTTGTAATTGGTTCAAATGTCACGGATTACATTGACTTGCACACACGTACATGCATACACCTACTACGAATACATATATTTTACGTCCGTTTCATTACACAGTCCACACATCAATGTCTCGATCAAGCAGGTGGCCTTTTGTCAGTCTTGGAAGGAAAATTTCGTTAGTAGTTCAATAATATAGAAGGGATATACACAGAGATTACAAAGCGAGATTACAAAGGTGTTGAATACTTTTATATGTGCTGAAAGCTCTTAGCAATAATATAAACTACAAGTAGTAGTAGAGGGTTTTTTGCCGCAGATGCGGCTTAGAGCTTATTTGTGTGAATAAAGCTTCCAGCGAGAGGCATCCTTCGATGTCTCGTAATCCAGGGTTCACGAAAGGTATCCGTAATATTGAGCGACGACTTTATGGAGTGGGTCTGCCATAAATTCTTCAAAGTGGATTAAGGAGTACTGGACATCGCATTCTCGGGTTTCGAAGCTATAATCGATTAACGTATCCACGAGACCTATACTATCGTACAGGCTGTCGAATTTCCCTCGAATTATGACTCGATGCAGGCCGGGAGTAAATATCGAGGCCATGGACGTCCGCCCCGACGCGTCTGAACAACCGTTTCTCGATCACCGAATCGGCTCGAACAACAAAACACCCTATCTCGTCCTCAACGACAATAACACATGGGTGATGGGCCCGGCATTCGATGGCAATGTAGGCGATTTAGACAATGTCGATACCCAAGGTCTCTTAAAAACACGTTGTAAAGGTCGTCCTAACCGATGATAACCAATGGACGTTGATCTCCTCCCAAATCGAATGGCTAATCGATATCACCCTCGTTTCTCCCTACGTAGTTTGTCGAGTAGAGGGATCATTATTTAACGAAAGTCCTCAATGAGGGATTCTCATCGCGGCTTACGTCCCCACGCCACGAAGGAGTGTGATCATGAACCTCATCCCGAATAAAGCGGGTCATTTGCTAGCGAGTCGAACGGATAGTCGAAATACGACTTTACAGTTGGTGCTTGAATTCGAAGACAATGACCGATTTCACACAAGGGATTCCAAACAATTCTACGCTTTATATCGAAGTCTTTCTCGGGGAGGCATCACCCGACCGAGATGTTGAAATTATACCGGGAGTAAACCTCCGTTGGCCTCGAAAACATCAAAATCACGTTTGCTCGATTTACATACAGAAAAACATCAACGCTTATGCGAGTCTCGAAGGAGTCACGATTAACTTGGAGAATAAAATCGCACTCACGAATATTTTTTTACGTCCAAAACTCAATCTCATCAGCTTAGAGTTTACGCACGAGAAATTGTCTGAGAATCAATTGAAGACTCTTCCATAATACGAGCATAACCATGGGCGACGTGTCAAACCCGAATCAAATCGCCACCGACGCGTTTTCCGATCTCGGGAACACGCGAGGATTCGACCAACCCGAGATGGAAGACGCCTTGTACGTATTGCACTTACAAAACAACGCGTACCAACGATGAGAGGTGATACTAAAAGTTGACTGGTTAATTAACCTTATATTCATCTACCCCTACATAAGTTTAAATGATAATGGTTACGTCATCGAAATAAAAAATAAAGGGATTATTTGGATGACTGCCACTCCAGCACCTCATTCGATACAACTTTTGCGAATACCGGATCATAGGGGCTCTACGTTAGCCCCCACCCATTAACAAGCCGCATTGATATTTGTTATTCCACCATATCAATTTGATTTTTACATCCAGATTTCAGTATGAAATTACATTCAACACTGATTATAGAATGCTATCTTGGAAATGCCCCCTGAAAATGAGGTGATCCTTTTGGACGGGTTGAATAAAACGCTGGGGTAGCGAACATAAACATCAATGTTGCCGTATTCATATACAACCTGGAACAGTTCCCACGACCAACCTGGTGGGAGTTTTTGTTCGTATTCCAGATACCACGAAATCCATTATAGTATCAAGGGTTTATTTATATGACAATCTCAACCTCATTAGCTAAATACATTAAGCAAAGATTATCAGAGGACCAATTGAAGCTTATTTCCTAAACTGATAATATACTCGAGATGGGATTGTATCCGGCCATGGACGAAGTGGCTCAAACGCGCGAAACCGTGGATGGATTTTGTTTGCGACAGATCAGCGGAATTAAACACCAATTGGAACGAGAACGCGACGTGCGACTCGGATTGCACAAAAAATGCCATCGAGCCGTCAATGCCATCGACGGCGTGGATACGTCCCTCGTGGCAGCTAGCATGGTATTAGGCGTGGCAGTCGACAACAAATCATTCAAACCTTCCTTACCAAGAACAAAGATCTCATCAAAGATTCACATTAAACTGTTTTGTTGATGTCAACATAAGCAAGTAAACCTTGCAACACATTAAACTGTTTTGTAGATTTTAACCATATGCTATAGGTCAACCCGACCCTAGGCAGTCAAGCGAGAGCAGCTAGATTTCAACATGACATAGCCCTATTCAGGCAACATAACACCATGAATAACACTGCATTCAAGCTATAGCCAGGCTGGTTCATTGAGAAGTCACGCACCAGCAGACCTGCTGTTTGAATAAACACTGCATTCAAGCTAGTGGTGGCCCAATAGATTGAAATAATCCAAGATTGGTCGTAATGACTAAACGACCAAGCAATCGATCACATTTTGTCATAATCGAACACAAATTTGCAATGACAATATTTATCCCAAGGTTGGTTTTGTTTGTTGCGTTTAACAAACATAGCCAGGACAATTTGATACATGACGCTAACCAACTATTTTCGATGATTGATCGGTTGTAATGAATCAATCATCAATTATAAGATTTTAAACCAATTCCCCAACCCTAATTCAAGCGGAATATAACTCAAACAGCTTTCCAAGCTTATGTAACCTGATTCGAAAAAAATGTTTTCATTTTCATCTAAAAATGTTTTTTATGTTTTGAAGCGGAACAAGGATCTAATAAAATCAATAGAACCAGCCAACATCCCTAATGTGTGACTTGTTTTGAATTCAATACCCGCGTGACGTCATGTCTAGACAGACACGCCATTTTGAGTTTGGAGTCGGCCGCAGTGAGACCGGGAGGGTAAGTGTTGGCTATTTTTCCATACTATGTCGGATATTAGTGAACCAGGTTGTTAAAATGAAAGCCAGAAAGAGGTGTTAAGTTCTCATCGGGATTTTTAGCAAATTTATTGATGAACTTGAACAGGAAAACTCAAATATCCTAACAGGCGAAGATCTTCATACCTATTTAGCTGATAATTTAATGACCACCAATTCCGTCAGCTGTCCCACAGTGTCTGAGTTTTCACAAGCCTGGAAGGAATGTTATCAAATCTCAAAAAAAGGTTATGCTTTGTTGTCAAAACAAAATTCATCTTCTTTATCGTCCTCCCTCGATTATGGGGAATGGCTTACTGTAGCATATGAAATGCACAGTTTTATCAACGAAGGAAAGAAATTAACAGTATGCTAGTAACAAACAGTCGGGTGGCTGAATTCTGGCAGCATTCTAACTAATATAGTTAGTTTGTTGTTTAATCTCAATCCTACATAAACGTATTGTTAAAGGTCACATGCAACCAAAAAATCAAACATAATTAAAACACAATTATCACTTCTTCATGACATATTATATGCATTGCTGATTATGAAAAAACAAATAAACAAAATTATAAGCGTATAATCGCAAATCAAAAGTGCAATATTTTGTACTTGGGTTTACCGCCCTCGAAACGAAGCAGCCGGGATACCGAACCCAGTCAGAGCGGGTTGGTGTGCACTCAAGTGTAACGGCTGGTTCATTAGCAGATGCCGCCTTCACGGGTCAGTGTGTGTGTGTATATAGAAAGTTGGGTTTTGTAAATACATGCTCATTTTTTGTGTATAACATTTTGCAATCAACAGACATTATAACATGTCATGTGTTCAAGTATCACACCTGCCTGTCTGTGTAATTACATAATGTGACAGAGACCGAACTCGGGCCATAAATCAATGCGTTTTGTTTATGGTGTATAGCCTGATTGGTGTTAAGTTCAAATTGCATGTGGTCAGTGATCGCAGTTGTTTATTGAATATTGTCATTAGCAGACAGGCAGGCAGACACACTGGTGTCAATAAAACAAGACATTGAGTTTTGTCTGTGACAGCGACATATCTATATCACAGTTAGAAATCGTGTCAACTCTAAATAATGCTTTTAAGTATCGAACTGAGAAAGTGACTCGGTAAGAAGAACGTGTGGTGAAATAGACAAAAGAAATTATATAAACAGTTTATTTACTGTCATAACATACAAAAAGCTCGCGCCTGTGAGATATCAACAAAACATTATGAAACTAGCTCACACCAAAGCCTTCACAGAGTATTCACCAGACAGCCCGCTTCCAAGTTGCGCGAACCTATTTCACTGCGCACGTGCTATGAGCGCAGCCAGCTGCTGAAACCCGTATTCCCCAGAAAAGTCTGGGGAAAATTAGTGAAACGTTTGAACTCCGATTTCGCGCGGTTTTTTTTCATCGCGTTATTTTTCAACTTTATAAGTTGAATTTGCATTTTTGACGCTTTGTCTCGGTAAGTCCATACCGAAAGGTATCAGAATCTGCAAAGTTGTGTTTTACGTTGCATGTGACCTTTAAGTCTGATAGCAGGCTAACTAATATAGTTAGTTTGTTTAGTCTCATTTATCCCACATCAATGGTTTCCCTGGTTCACTAGATATTCGACATAGTATGGAAAAAATAGGCAACACTCACCTCCCGGATTTTGACTGTTGTTAGGTTGGGTGACCGCCTAGCAACGCCGGGATCGGTCTTCTCGCCGTTGTCAAGCTCGGCAATCTTCTTGCTTGGCTTAGCAACGCCGTGATCGGTTTTTTCGCCGTGGTCAAGCTCGGCAGCCATCTTGCTAGAATTGATTGCTTTCAGTTCCTTGATGTGTCCCTCATCTTTCACTGTTGATGTACAAGATTAAGAACAGCAGCGATAAGATAAGATCCATTGATGTACTGCAGAGAGAGAGAGAGAGAGAGAGAGAGAGAGAGAGAGAGAGAGAGAGAGAGAGAGAGAGAGAGAGAGAGAGAGAGAGAGAGAGAGAGAGAGAGAGAGAGAGAGAGAGAGAGAGAGAGAGAGGCGGAATCCCCCCTTCTTTCCTCAGAGTCTTGTTTGAAATCACTATTGTGGCACACGCAGGTGTTGACTCTAAGGCAGACAATCGATCGGTAGCATTGGATACATTCACCTGTTGCACTCGGTATTCAAGCTATTTTTTAAGATAAATGGAATGTTATTTGATTTAGACTGGTGTGGTATGTAATACCTCGGGAAAGACCTTTGATTTCTTGAAAGAACACAAGCTTCAACAATGATAGATGTAACATGCCCATGTTATGGCAAGAACAAATCAGATGTCACGCGTATTGTCGCACAAAACTGAAATTGTACATCTGTGAGATTTGGACATTTCTGGGAAAGCCAGACAGCCTTACTTAGTAGACTGTCGCCGATGTACCTTTGTCTCACTTGGCGCACTGTCTCACTTGGCACACTATCGCCGATGTTATACTTCTTTTGCCATGACGTTCCAGATGACATCGCCGTGAAAATGTTGAACGTCTGTGAGAACTTTGTTTACATCTCGTACCATCTCGTTCTCTTCCGGATGGTCCTGTTGTACTTGGTTATGACTGTACTGGATAGTGATGATGGTAAAGGGGGAGGAAAGGAAAATGCCAGATAGGTTCCAGTTATTATAAACTTTCTGATCTTCAATCTCATTGATAGACAACATAAAAAGCTTCTATTCCTTAATATTCATGACAGAACAACAGACATCCTCTTTCCAATAACATTGCCCATACTGAAATTGGTACAAGCATAATTACAGATGAATTTAAAATATTTTATTTGTCTACACAAATCAGGGTATGATTCTTTGTTTGTTGTCTAACGCCGCAGTCACCAGTATTCCAGTGAATTGAGAACAATCGATTCTGGACCAGAAAATCCAGTGATCAACGAGATGACCATCGATCTGCGCAACTGGGACGACATGTGTCAACCCAGTCAGCGAGCCTCACCATCCGATCCCGTTAGTCTTTCTGCTCATCGTATTCAATTTGTCTTACTGCATTTCATATTTCATATTTCAATTGCTGATTTAAGAAAAAAATATATCCCAAATAATTACCTGTTAAAATATCCTTCATCTGCCTTTGCTTCCATTCTATCCTCCAAAAATGAAAATGTAATACGTAATCTTGCGCTTTATGTAAAACATGCTGTTATCCTTAGAAGCAATATCTTATCTGAACTGTAATTTCTTTGTGAATGTCTGTAACATGTGCTGTATATATACTTGTATTACTTGCATATGGGCCGGAGGCCTTAAGTACAATAAATATCTTTGACTTGACTTTGACCACTGACCGTCGCATTAGCACAACCCTCTGCTTTGAACAAATATCTGGCCTCTCTTCGATAAACATCGACAGCTTCCGTAGATTTTTTTACATTCGTGACCAACTCGTGTTATTCCGGGACAAGCCGAATAGCGACTAGTGCCCCTCTGGAAGGATTTCATAGTGGCGTAGGAACATCAGAACTGCTTCAAACAGGAACGATAACTCTATTCCTGTTTGATTCCAATGGTACTTAATATCACCGAAGTACTCATACATTGTATTGCTGTTTTTTTTTTTGCTATTTATTCTAAAGCATTAAACCTTGGTACAACTAAAAGAAAGAAAAGAAAAAAAATATTTGTTAAAGACATATTCTGACGTAATTATTACCAGATATTCACCTTATATTTCCAATTATATTTCTGAAAAGGGTTTAATAATCACAAATGGGATTTGTTTTATTGAATATGCAAATAAAATTTGTAAAAAAAACCCCGCTGCATTAAATCCCAAAGCAGAAACTCAAAAAATGACTTTTATAATATTTCTCAAACTGAACATACGTGTAACCTTGCTGTCATACCACAAGTGGACTTTTAACTGAATTCGCTGAAAAATATATGAATGACCACAAGAAGGTCAGACTAAAATATTCCCAGAGAATTGAAATATATGCCCAATGTTAAAGATTAAAGTTGATTAGTTACATACAGATATAATATTATTGTTTTGAAACTCGTAGCGATTTATAATTACACTTCCTATAATTGTTGGAAGCGCACGTACAATCTCCATAGCAAGCCCGCAAATCGTCAGAAACGTACACCCTCAGTTGGACCCATGACTCTCTCGCCGTCAATCGCATGATTCTTATCAAAAACACCATAATAGATAGCAAAATCCTGTTAGCTAACTTCTTTGTTCTTTCAATATGACGATATATAGTTTTCATGATTTTTTAAACAATGACATAATGCCATAAACGATTTAAGTACTCAGGATTATTTTTACCAAAGCACCGCAGTCATTTACGCGCGTTCTGATGGTTTGTCGTATTTTCGCACATAACAAGCATCGAGAGGGGGACGAGTCTTCTTGGAGGTTACGGAAAGGGGCGAGTGGTGACGAATGAACGGATATATGTTTCGATCGCCTAGTGAAATCCGTTTAGATACATATGAATAATGTTAATGACAGTTTTTGTCATCATATTTAGCCTGTGTATATTTGTTATTAATATGAATAGCCATAGATTATCTATTTTTTTCTATTGCATAATGATAAAATTCAATCCATTGTTTTTTGTCTGTGGGTGTGCTTGTAAAATTTCTGACTCCCAGTATCATAATAGTGATAAATATATATTCCTAATCTTGAGTTACTTTGGCACAAATCATTTGTAAATAAATTAAACAGATCCATCCATGAACATACCTTTTTTCACAGAATGTTGTCACATTAAGTGTCTTTGCTTTTAACATATTTTATTCGAAAGTGAAATGAATTGGGCACAAGGTGTCCAACTTAGGAACGCCCTTTCCCAGAAGTTACATATGTCATATTTACAATATAAAAAACATTGACAACAGGGATTTGTGGAAGGAATGTACAAGGTATTTAAAGAGGATGTGTATAGTATATACAAGAATAAACCTACAAAATCTTTCAGTGAGCTTAATATATCTATGTACATTTTCAAATAATAATTCATTTTCATATAGTGATAGTGTAACATGACCAAATAACAATTAATCTAGATTAATGGGTATGCGATGTTTAACGACAGTATTTACATTTGCAAACAAAAAATTAAGTGTCTGAATCGGTTTGCAAAACAACATGGACACGTTATACCAATATTATTCAGAAATGTTTATGATAACAATAAACATGGTGAATCAAATGATCTGTACACAGAACTACACACAAATATGGTGCTCAATACAATGAATTTGACACATTATTGTACTAAACTGAATATATGAAAATACACAGTATGATCAGTATGTTAATGCTTTACCATGAAAATACATACATTGTTTCCATATGTTGTGCGTATGTACGGATGGCTCGTGCTTCACCAACTTACCAGCACCAAAGTGCGACACAAACACAGCAGAAAGAAAAGAATCACACAAGAGTAGTTCCTGCCGATACAGTTTTATTCTTATACATCATGATCACGGTGTCAAATGCGAGAATGCAAGCACACGATACAAATTCGACAATCAGCAGTCAGACATGCTCAAGTTTATATTTCATATTTACTGCAACATCACACATGCCGACATTTCAATATCCAGTGTCTCGCGAGTATTCCAACAACAGTTAACAGCGTCAACAATTATGGCGCATTACATTGCAAAATATAGAGGCGTGGCTAGTGTTTCTAGGCGATAAAACACGGAAAATATACTATTCCTACCAATTAAAAGTATGAACAATAGTGACTGACAGAATAGCAAGTTACCTGTGACTCAAGTGACACAAAGAGTCTACTGTAACTGAGTGCGTGTGTCAAATGCGAGAATGCAAGCACACTATACACATTCGACAATCAGTAGTCAGACATGCTCAAGTACACATTTCATATTCACCGCAACATCACACAATGTCATGCCGACATTTCAATACTCAGTGTTTCACAAGCATTCCAACAACAGTTCACAGCGTCAAGAATTAAGGCGCATTACATTGAAAAATATAAAGGCCTGGCAAGTGTTGCTAGGCGATACAAACACGAGAAATATGCAATTTCTACCCGTGGAAAATATGAACAGTAGTGACTGACAGAATAGCAACTTACCCGTGACCCAAGTGACACAAAGTGTCTACCGTAACTAAGTGTGTGTGACCAAACCTACGCACTTACAATTTTTGCTGCTTCTGTCCAACCATCTCAACACGTCTGCCCTCGGCACGTGCAACCCCCTTATTTATCACATTGATGACGTCATCGCACGGGGTCCCGCAGAGGCCGATGCCCCATGGGTAAGGTCAGGGCAAATTCATCACGTAGAATTTCAGACCCGGGTCACACGAGGTCATTTCCGGTATAATTGTCAACATGGCGATGGAACTACAGTCCGATCTCAGTGAGCCCAAGTGATTAGACCACACTGTCAGTAAGTCAAAAATATTTCATTACAAGAGTATACATTTGCTATATATTGATCATTTTGAGCATGATAAGTAACTGATATCTGGCTGAATAATTGCTGATATCAAATTATCAATGATAACCCTGGTGATATTAGAATAGATCTGATACATGTCAATAAATCCTATAATTTGATATCAGCAATTATTCAGCCCGATATCATTTAACAAGTCCGATTAAATGCTGCAATGAACTGTTTTTGATTTACTTTATTACTCTTTACAGCAGTGCATACATACATAGTCCAAACAAAATCAGCGATTTGGCTTTGAATATTGGAGAATGTGCTCTGAATTTGTTGACCAGTTCACCCTTGAATTAAACTTTTATGTTGTGAGTGAGTGAGTGAGTTAAGATTTTAAGTCAAATCGGCAATATTTCAGCCATATCGTCACTACAAACAAGTTATAATTTTAAAAAAGGTAAGTTATAAAAACCTGTCAGCGAAGGACAGTAAAACAACTAGTTTATCACAGATTTCAATTTAATACTAGTAATTAACACTGAAATACTTTAACTATAGAGAACGATATAATATAAAAAACAGCTTATAGATCGCCAACAGCTGAAGGTAGATCACCATACTAGGGACCATGGGAACTTACAGTACTCTTGCTTTTTATGTTGTGTATCTCGAAATTCTTCTATAGATATTTGGGCTTGTGCATGTTTCCCATACACCTGTTATTATAATTAACTATCCTTTTTCACAATGGTGGTTTGTCGTTTTGTAATATCACTGATTTAGGCTTGGTATATATCGTTTCTTTTGCCAGTTAGTTCATATCATAGTCATGTGATTTTCCATAACCAGTAGATAACACGCAGATGGTCCGATGTGTAATCAACTTCTCGGTAGCATCAGACAGATGTTGCCATAACATCACTATTGTCATATGCTTATATTGTGTCACCATGATCAACCCTATGCAAAATGGAAGAATAGATATGGAAGGTCGCGGGTTGCAAAATGGAAGAATAGATATGGAAGGTCGCGGGTTCGATCCCCGACTGCGTCATACCAAAAGACGTTGAAATATGGTACATGTTGGTCCCTGTCTGGCGCTCGGCATTAATGGGTACAACAAGGACTGGTCGGCTCGGAGTCAGTATAATGTGTCTGAGTGGGGTATTCATGCTTCACTGCGGCATGGTATCTCAGTCGGCTAGCACTAAAAAAACCAGCTTAACTCTGGGCTAGTACAAGCAGCCGTACATACACATACACACCCATGCACGTCGTCATATGAGTAAAAATATTCTCATGCACGACGTTAAACCCAATTTTCACCTCACCTCACTATTACTGGGCGTACGGTTTATTTCCAGCATACAACAGGAGAAAATGGGACTAAATCATCCAATTATACGCCATCAAATTTGCTAAAATAAAGAGAAGTTCTATATTCAATCAATGTGGTCGTTCAGATCCATGGTTTATGTGTACGATTTCGAGACAATAGCGAGCTGACACGAAATAGCAACGGACATGTCGGTGTTGAAATGGGGTCTGTGTTATTGTGTACATTACGCCCATGTATAACGATTTTCGTGTCTCGAAACTGCATAAATAACGTTTTCGTACACTAAAAGAGTTACGGAAACTGTCGATGTTTACCGAAGAGAGGCCAGACGTTTGTTAAAAGCGGAGGGTATTGCTAATTCGAGGGTCAGTGGTCAAATATGAAATGCAGTCAATCAAATGGAATACAATGAGCAGAAAGGTAAAATAATCACCTACAAGCTTAACACAATTTTTTGTGTGGAAAACGTTAGGATTGAACCGCACGTTAAAATATCGGTCTGTCCGGTTTTCGATCAGGATTTTAGCATCGCGAGTTCCACCCCTTGTGCCTTTTATGTAAAGAGTGTAGCGGTGAAACGTGGCCCTGGTTTCACCTGTCTGCCAATGATACACTTGCTGTTTATAAATCGCAAACGTGTTTGTTTGACTGTTCACTGAAATTAACAATTTGAAAATAGTTCATGTCAGTGCAACTCATTCCTTTTGCCACCTAACAGCTTGAAATAATAAATAATAATAATAATATGTGTATTTATAATGCGCTGAATTCCACACATAAAGCATGCTCAAAGCGCTACATATTTACAAATATTTACAAAGCAAAGGTTATGCTAGAACGAGGGTGAAATTTTTGGAAAGTTAAGTTATAGATTGTAATTTTTTCTGAAAAGATGGGTTTTCAGGGAACTTTTAAATGAGTCAATGGAGGGAGACATTTTGAGTTCAGTCGGGAGTTGATTCCACAACTGTGGAGCACCATAGCTGAAGGAGCGAAACCCCAACGCCCGGAGTTTCTATCTGGGAATGGTGAGAAGGTGTCTATCTGCCTATCTTAACATTCTGGAAGGATTGTGCTTGGTGACTAGCTCAACAAGGTAGTTTGGAGCCGTAAGATGGTAACACTGGTAGGCAAGACTCGGGACCT
This sequence comes from Haliotis rubra, assembly GCF_003918875.1. NCBI lineage: Eukaryota > Metazoa > Mollusca > Gastropoda > Lepetellida > Haliotidae > Haliotis > Haliotis rubra. The sequence goes on along the minus strand of NW_025765710.1, from coordinate 42,837 downwards.
TGAATTCAATTCTGGCTCTGATTGGTAGCCAGTGAAGAGACTTAAGAACAGGCGTTATGTGGATCCTAGAGGGAACTTTGCTGACAAGTCGAGCTGCAGAGTTTTGTACTTTCTGGAGTTTTGATAGAAGTTTTTTCGGAAAGTCCATAGAAGATGCTATTACAGTAGTCAATCTTTGAGAGAACCAGAGATCGCACCAGTGCATGAGCTGCCGCTGTAGTAAGGGAGCTTCGGATGCTGCTAATGTTCCGCAAATGGAAGTAACAGGATTTGCAGACTGTGTCGATATGAGCTTTCAAAGAGAGATCAGAGTCCAGATAAAGTCCAAGGTTTTTTTACGGTTTTCGAAAATGGAATGACAGTGTTGCAAACTGTGACTGAGTTAGTCATCACTTGATGAAGATTCTTCTTAGTGCCGACAAGCAACGCCTCTGTTTTCGTCTCATTCAGTTTGAGCAAATGTGTCGTGATCCATGTTTTTACGTCACTTGTACTGTCGTTCCCACATTCGATCTGCTGTACTGGGATTGCACGAATCAGACAACTGGGTGTCATCAGCATAAAAATGGTGGCTCACATCATGTGTACTGATTCATCTCCTCTGGTGTAAAGCGTAAACAACACTGGTCCCAGAACCGATCCTTGTGGTACTCCACAGGATAAAGGGCTTTACTTAGATGCATGATTATTTATGATAACTGACTGCTGTCGATTGCTGAGGTACGAAACAAACCATTCCGGTTACTCCAAATGAAGTCTCAAGTTGTCTCAGAAGTATATTGTGGTCAAGAGTGTCAAAAGCGGCTGACAGGTCAAGAAGTACAAGTAGGGCAAACTTTCCGCTGTCAACCGAGCAAAGCAAATCATTCGTGACACGAATGAGTGCCGTTTCCGTGCTATGACGTGGTCTATAAGCAGACTGGAACTTTTCCATAAGTCCGTGCGCTCTAAGATGGAAGTTCAGTCTCACCTTCACAGCCCTTTCAACAAGTTTGGATAGAAAGGGAAAATTGGAGACGGGACGATAATGTTTCAAGTCATTTTGATCAGATCCTGCTTTCTTGATCAATGGTCTGATGACCGCTTCCTTCAGGGGTGTAGGAACTGTGCCTGAAGTTAAACTCAAATTTACCAGTTTAGTTATTGGAACAATCAGAACATCAATACATTCCAACAGAAATTTGGTTGGCATGGGATCCAAGACACATGATGAGTTGTGTAACTCGGTTTTCTGCAAGATCTGTTAATCTGTCGGTGAACTTCTAATTTTGACTGCCTCCACTTCCGCTCTGCAATACGCCTTTCCCTCTTGGCTGAACGTATTAAGTTAGAATACCATGGGAATGATGATTTTACCTTCACAGTTTTGAAGGTTGGAGGTGCATGTTCATTCAGTAAGTCTGAGAGAGTTTTTATGATACATGTCGCAGAGTTCATCTAGATCAGAGGGTGGATTGTTCAGTAAGTCTGAGCTGCACATATCCGCTTTAAAAGCAAATCTATCTATAGCTTTAAGGTATAGCAGCAGTCGTTTTCATTTAACTACTTTGTTTCCTGATGTCCATTGAAATAATAGAGTTTGAAACTGGTAAATATGATACAAATTTAACGAAACACAATCTGCTTTGATCCCCTGCCTCCAAATATTCTTGCCATTGTAAGTGAGTGGGTTAACATTTTAAGTCACATTGGCACTATTTCAGCCACATCGTGACTAAAACAAGTTTTGAATTCACCATAAATACATGTATATTATAAAAAGGCCTTTCAACGAAGGACAGTAAAAACAACTAGAATATCATACTTATAAATATAAAACTAGTATGTAACTTTAAAATATTATAAAACTAATAATAATATACTACAGAAGACGTTACAATATAGAAACAGGTGATAGATTGCCAACAGCTAAAGGTAGATCACCATACCAGGAACCATGGGGACTTACAGTACATTTGCTCTTGCCATTGTACAACATATTCTTATACACATGGATGATTAGGGTGGTTTATTGACAAATAAATTGTATTGAAATATATTGCAATTCAGGTACCCGTATTGCGATAGCCATGCGATATATTGCGATTCAGGTACCCGTATTGCGATCGGCATTGCGATTCAGGTACCCGTATTGCAATAGGTATTGCGATATACTGCGATTCAGGTACCCGTATTGCGATAGGTATTGCGATATATTGGAAACTTAAGTGTTTGGCAGTGAGTGACTCTAATTGTACATGTTGATCCTATTTTCTTCATTATAAGCCCCTAAACATATATGTTATGGTTCTGATAGCAGCAATCTCAAAATTAGGTTGTTAAAGTCAAAGATTTTTATTGTACAATATATATGTCCGGCCCATGCACACTGGAGTTTTACCTATACATTATACATATGGTGCAATAAGTAGTGATTAGTGATCCAAACAGCAAATCATGTTACAGGCAGTAAATTACGGTTCTCAGAAATAATATTGCAAAAAGTATCATTTGAAAAGCGTATTGTAACCGGTATACCGGTAGTACCGTGCAGTTCGATAAATGATACTAGTAAAAAGACCTGGGGCAGTGGGGCGGTGGTTAAAGCGTTGGCTCGACACGCCGAAGACCCGGGTTCGAATCCCCACATGGGTACAATGTGTGAAGCCCATTTCTGGTTTCCCCCGCCGTGATGTTGCTGGAATATTGCTAAAAGCGGCGTAAAACCAAAACTCAACTCAAGTCAAGTAAAAAGACCTAAATAAATAACAAAAGTCATTTTAATTGAAATTAGTCTTTCACTATCCACTATTTTCCTCCTCTTCCTCTATGCATTTTACACTTTCCATAAGACGTTTTCAGTTATTGAATATAATTCGTGTTGAAACATTAGTTACAAACAAATTGATGTAATACAAAATGGTTCCCGGTAATCAAGACTTGTCGCCACATCTTTTGCAACATCCGTCTTGTCTGTGTGCTTGTCATTGTACGCTGGTGGAATGGATCATCACGTGTTTGTCATGTCCGGACTCAATTACTTAAAGATCATCGTCATGTAGTATGCAGGAGACCTGTTCTTACCTTGAACCCCTCGAGCCCCATTAAAAGCAAAGATGTGACATTTATAGCAATTTAATCCAATATGTAAGAGACATCTTATGATATCACATCACACCTCTATCACATCGTAACTCACAGCAACAGTTGAGAAATGATGTTCCATACCTATTGCATACTCACAAAAATATATTCTGAACCACAAAAGAAACGTCGCTTATCAAAACCAAATGCAAGATTTTGTTCATACAAAATGGTGTTTTTATTATGATTGTATCGTTCTATTAAAATGTTTTTTCAATCCAAACAGACACATATTACCAACATCAGTGTGTTTTCTGATGAAAAGCATATCGACCAAACGCACCTAAAATGGAAGACGTGGTAAAGGGTTCCGTATGGCATTAGAGAAAATGAAAATGCACGTGCAATGAAAGCGAGTCTCAAACTCGCCTGAAATCATTTTTGTTTAGACACAATCACCATGCCACGACTTACCTGAGACCAGAGGAACCAGGTCTTGGGACGATTGCAAGTTGACAAGACTGCACGGAGGGTAGTCAATCATTTTAATGTTCATGTTAGCACAGGGGCTTTGTTGATGCAAGAACTACAAATCCGACAAACTCACACCATTTAACAAAGTTTATTCACTAGAGCATATTCGTCATGTTCATTTATGAACGTTGTGGCATTTGGTTGTACTGGTGACAATTTGGCAATATAACCTTGACGACATTGAAGTCCACATGTCAAGGGACGGTTAGAAACTGTTGGCACAATACTACACAAATCTATGAATTGGTAACATTAAAGCTGGTCTCTTCCATTAGCCTTTAGATAGACCACTGTTCATTAAATGGCAAGGTTCATTAAATGGTGAGGTTCAGAAACTAAAAAAGAAACAAAAAATACCTTACTTAACATGCTTTGAAAAACGGTACCATAAAACATTTTCTCAAACAAATTACTTACAGCAGCATAACTTTAAGGCATAATTACTGCTATGATAGTAGTAACATTGGCTGAATAATAATTCAAATGAAACATGAATTGAGAATAGAATTATTTCTGCAATGAAATGCAAACATTACTTTAGAATTCAAATTCCTATTCGATAACTATAAGCATGATAAAATACTATACTCAAAATAAGTCATTACTCAAACCTTCAGAATTGACAGATAACCTCAAATATACATGAAATAAACTTAAATTTGTGTTCCAACACTCTTGTCATTCACACATCTTTAAACCATGAGGCCTTCCACTGTTATGCCATGTGGCTGGATTGCATGAACTGCACATGCTTTGGGTCACATGACCGCACAATGCCCTAGCACCTCTCTAGACTTACTGCTAGGCTCTTATGAAAACTGATTACATGAAAAGACCACTGAAATTACTTCTTGCTTTTTGGTAACTTGTTGGAATATAATTGAAATATAATTTAAATGACAGAAAACTACTTTTGGAAAAGAAAATTATAAAAACAATTTGCAATTAGCATTGAAAACAAAGTCAGCATTCACAGGCTTGTAACGCTAAAAACTGCCATCACGGTATATACTGTCACTGACGGGGTCTTAATACTATATAAAAGGAAAGGGATGTAACGAGGTCAACACACCAGGTTCGTTTCAGGGCGAATTCAACAATACTCACTGTATTTATCCCATTTAAAGTATGCACACATTTGAAGCCAATAGATGTACCTACAAAATGAGGCATGCAGCACAAATCGAAGCAGTGCTTTGGGAGCTAGGGTCTTCGGAAGCTCGAAACATCGTGATTTCTCGATTCCAAGCCAAAATCCCTGCTCAGAATTTGTAGCGGTAACTCACCCATTTTCTTGTTTATTTCACAGTATACACAAACGACATGCACCAAAACATGTTGAACTGATGGCGCCTGTCAGTGCGCTAGTCGCCATTCTTTCGGAGACACTTACATCTCATTCTCATAATGAGTTTACGTACATATATTCATCGCAAATAGAATTGTGTCGGACCCGTTCGCCATTGACGACCTTGGCCTTAACCTGCCCCGCCACTTAAAAGAGCAAGGGAGCTCATTGGCTAAAAATACATTATGTCCCATCAAATCGCTGACATGTTTTGGTGCATGTCGTTTGTGTATACTGTGAAATAAACAAGAAAATGATTGCGCTCAGCAATATTCCAGCTGGATGAAGGTCGCTTGTAAATAATCGAGTCTGGACCAGACAATCCAGTGACTCACGCCATGATCATCGATCTACGCAAATGGAATACGGTGACATGCAGCAACCAAGTCAGCGATCTGATCCTCCAATCCTGTTCGTCACTGCTTACGACAAGCATGGGTTGCTGAGTTCTACTCAGGGTCTTCACAGGTTCAAATCTAAAGAATTGTTACATAGTTATACTCGTTTGACAAGGTGGTCTTGATGGTCTCATCGACATCGACCAATTCATGATGATCCAGGAAGTGTTTATTGAAACATCCAGATTCATGTGTTAAAAATGATCCAGCACTGTGAGTGAGTGAGTGAGTTTAGTTTTACGCCACACTCAGCAATATTCCAGCTATATGGCGGCGGTCTGTAAATAATCAAGTCTGGACCAGACAATCCAGTGATCAACAGCATGAGCATCGATCTGCGCAATTGGGAACCAAACCAGCGAGCCTGACCACCCGATCCCGTTAGTCGCCTTTTACGACAAGCATGGGTTATAGAACGTTCATTCTTACCCGGACCTTCACGGGTTCCAGCACTGTGTTTTGGATGCAGTTAAATTAATTTATTTTGGGTAAATACGGTAAAAGTTCGGCTAACGCAGCAGTATTGAGTTGCACGTGAAAGTGGTGTCACGATGTCACGTGAGAGAGGTTATTTGGTGTTTGGAGAAGAATGAACAATCACTTGAGGTTTTCGCACTGTCCAGGCGAGCAGCTATCTCCATTAATTCCGTATGGAAGTTGTTCATGCTGTTTGGCAGTTGAAACCGTATATATGGTACTTTTGCGTAAGTTCAAACATTTTTGAAGAGTAATGTTTGTATGTTGATGTGAAATGGCGTATCAACCAGTACAACATGAACGGGACGGCGGAGCTGGAGACAAGTCTGTGACGATATCTCGGAAATGTACAAAATAATTATTCTTTAAAATTAAATCTATCTATCTATCCATCTATAATTTATGAAGATATGTAATGAATATATAAATTAATGTAAAATTGGAGTTTTGTCCGAATGTTTATTACATTTTAGTTTTTTTAATCATTTTCTTAAATATTGTAACTGTCTGCAAATTAAAGTTATTTTGCATACGCCGTTTTGCAGGAAGACGAATGTACGGCCTACGTATCGCGTAAACATTGTACATGTACTTTGTAAATAAACCTGCTCGTCGAGCTGCGGTAGACATAACCCATAATGTGTGTTTTGTTATATAAAATAAATATTTTATGTTCGGTTGATCGAAGAAAATTAGAACATAAAGGCTAAGGTCATTAGACCCGATGTGTGTCCAATACAAATGATTGGAGAGTCACTGACATTTTAATAAACTGACAAAACATACAATTATATACAAAAAGCTTCGTAAACATTTCTATATTTATAAACCATTCTATTGAAAGTGGCGCCCATCGAACGATTAAATTGTGTCAATGGCAGGTGCTTCTAGTAGGGAAGGACATAAATCTACCGAGAGGAGTTAGTGGACTTGACTTGTTCCTGAAGTACGGCGAAGAGGGTAATCACTCTTCTCAGTCCTCAGTGACTTACAATGATACATTTACGTCATTTTAAAATCTGTTTTACCTTTCACGTTCAGGTGGAATATGTTTGATGATAGCAGTGTGGTGTAACGAGTGTATCCATACTGCTATCGGTAAACAGAACGATCATTTTGAAGGTGGCTCACTGAGGGTGTGAGATGGGATCACAGTGATTGGCGGAAAGACCTTTACATGGAATTCACGGTCGTGTCTCTAGGCAGTACTATCGTGACAGCATCCTGGAGGCACTAGTGCTGCTATGTAGCGTCGACATGGTGTTTCATAACCAACTTGTCATGGAAACACAGACCTGTCACCAGTCGAACATGCCTGGGATATCGAAACTAGGGTCCATGTAGGTAGCAAAGGTACTGTAATTCCCCATGGCCCTTAGTATGGTGATCAACCTTCAGTTGCTGATGATCTATAGCCCGTTCTTATATTGTAGTGATGTCTCTCGTGATATATTTTTATGATAGCGTACTAGTTTTAAATTAATAGCTGTGATATTCTAGTAGCTTTTACTGTCCTTCGATGACAGGTTTTACGTTATACATTTATTGATTTGAATATTGATATACAGTGTTCTCGTCACGATATGGCTGCAATATTGCCGATGTGACGTTAAGTTTTAACTCACTCACTCACTGGGATATCGATGGACCGAGCGGCCAAACACCACAGACCACACTCAACGAACTTGGTGATGTCCTGCAGGAAGAGTGACATGGAATTAACCAGGTTGACATTGGACGTTTGATGAGTGGTATCCCTAGTCGAATCCGGGATTTTCTCAAAAAGAGGCGGGTTGACGCGATATCAAATGAGCTTGACGTTTTATCGTAAATGCCTGATGGACAGCTGGCACTACAAAAATTGAATGGTTTCTGGAACACCGAAACTGAGAAGAAACGTCATGGAAACCAACATTTCCAGTTGGTATCCAGGTAGTTTCCTATAGTTTCATTGTGGTTTCCATGAAAACTGAAACTGAATTTGGCACCGTTTCCGGATGGTTTCTAATGCGATTCATTACCCACTCCTCCAAGCAGGGTCCAGCTGGTTTCCATGTTTTAGTTTGTTGTAGGTTTAAACCTAGTTTCCAAGTTATAGCCTAGTTTCCATTCAAACTGAAACTACATTTTGCACCAGTATCCGAATGGTATCCACTTACCCACTCGTCCATGGAGGCTCCAACTGGTTTCCATATGCTTAGTTTATTGTTGTTTCCAACCTAGTTTCCAACTGATAACTTCGTTTCCATGAAACTAATCGAAACTGAATTGTGCCGATCCTTTGCCTGAGGTTGTTTCATGCGTCACACATACCAGATCAGGCATGTTATACAATTGCATAATGGTAAAATTAACTTTAGGATGACAATAACAGAATATAACACAAATTCATTAAACGTTTATTTACATTCAACAAAAATTTGCTGATAAACTATACACTCAAGCACTAACAACTTAGTAATTATTTCCACAAAATACCCTAAAAAAAAACTGTTATGATTTGATTATGCAAATTCACATATTAGAAACGAAAATATTTAGAAAAATATACATTCCATGCTCACTGCTATTTATTCCCTTAATGGTTGTAATTATGTATTTATAAACTTTGGAAGATTTTTGAAAGTTCCATTTATATAAATTTGACCATTTCAAATATTATTTACTGCTTTTTCACATATCTTATGAGTCATACTATACTCCACACTATGGTCTAGAAGCCAGAATGGCGAAAATGTGGTGCAGTTCTGGTGACCAAACGGGATGTGATTTTTCACAATCAAGAATGTTTTAACTTCGATTTAAAGCCGTTTGTCATCAGCTATCGTGCAGGGGCCCATTTAAGGTGCAACACGTCATCTCAGTTATGGCTATATTTTAACCGATACCTGGATGGTTTAATTTAATAACTCTTGTTTGGATTGACCATTTTCCCCACAAAAGTAGTTTTGGAATGCTCAGAGCATGATTAAAAATGTGGACAATAATATTACATATATGCTCATCGCAAAACTATTTTGGTAAGGTCAAAGGTCAATTTTAATAGAAAGGGCATTTGATGAGAAAATATGAGTTGAACATTACAAATTAAAGGTATTTATTCCAAAATTATATTTTTCTAATTCAGCTATATCACTTGAAGATCATATATACCTCTGGTTGGCACTGTATGCATGAAAAAACATTACAAGGAAACAAAACAGCTCCATGCTTTACATAGTATCAACGATACCAAATATGTCGAACATACTGTTAGACTATCATTTAACTCATACAACATAACGGTATGCTCTTAAATGTATAATTATTCCAGATGTCTTTGCTCATCAAAGAATGCTGAGTCAGTCATGTCATCATAACGCAAGCAACATTTCCTTCATATCAATTTGTGTCCATTGTTACTAATAGTCATAGTTTATTCCCAGTTGACATGTTAGTCAATGTCAACAATGTCAAGATCACGGGAACACATCCAAGTCCACATGCAAGTACACAACAGGTTCAACCTCTTGTAGCTACACCTTCCTGTACATTGCTTTTTACATGTACAGATATGAAGTTGAAGAAAGTCGACGGAAACGATATAGTCTTAACTTATTTGCAAGTTTATCAATTTTTAAAAATTCAGGTAATTTTACCAAAATTATGTTTTTATAATTCAGCTATATCATTTGAAGATCCTGCATACCTTTGGTTGGCACTGCATGCATGAAAAACAACAATTCAGCTGATGTCAGAAGGAGATGTGTTTTGATAAATGTCAGTATTGTTTATATTTGTGCCACTTCACACTTTTACATTATGTAAAATTGTGTAATAATATTACATATATGCTCATCGCAAAAATATTTTGGTAAGGTCAAAGGTCAATTTTAATACAGAGGGCTTTTGGTGAGAAACTATGAGTTGAACTTTACAAATTATGAGTATTTTTTCAAAATTATGTTTTTCTGATTCAGCTATATCATTTGAAGATCATATATACTTTTGGTTGTCATTGTTTATTCATAAAAAACATTACAAGGAAACAAAGGTTGGTACTTTGTATTCAGATCAGCAAAATATAAGATAATTTCAACTCCATGCTTTACAAAGTATCAACAATACTAAATATGTCGAAGATATTGTTGGACTATCATGCAAATTTCCGTTTATTGACATTCTGGCAGAAACAACAATTCAGCTGATGTCAGAAGGAGATATGTTTTGATAAGTGTCAGTATTGCACTGACATGCCGTGAAACCCTTAAAGCTGATGGATAATAATATGACATCCTAATGGAAGGTTTATAGGTGACATTATGGTGTGCCATGTTTTCTGTTTACAATGTGAAAGATTACGACTTTGGTTTTCTTGAGATATTTTACACTGGCAATAATTAATGGATTGTAAAAGATATGACACACTGATCAGAAAGGCGTTATGGTATCTTACCACCAAATATACACACCCCTCATATACCTCTGAAATACACAGTATTTCCAATACATTCCTTTCGATTGTAATAGGTGATGTAATTTCCGATAGGTGATGTAATTTCCGAACTTTGTAAATTTTCAAATGTTTTCATGGCTTAAAACCATGTGCATCATTCCGGATATCAAGGGTATGTATTTGGAAACTTTTTATATGCTCATGTTACCAGTTTTCAAAAAAATGGGTTTACATTGTGTTATTCACATATGCTGAAGCCTTTGAAATCAAGGCTCATACCGACCTATCAACGCATTAACGCCTTGAACAGATACCTCCCATCTTTCCTCTATTTCCACTACCCCATGGGTAATTGGAGAAAATAATCATGCTAATTACAAAAATCGCACAAGCAATCGCACATACAATGTACTTGGATTAACCTTTCCATATTCCATAAAATCAAGCAGATATTCAATATCATAAATACACGACGTTTCTGGGCTACTAAGATGCAGCTCAGAAACGCCGTGTTGTCAATAAAAAAGAAGTTGTAAATCCATACCATACGTTGTTATGTTACCTTCCAACTTCTAAATGCCCATCAAGCATCTACATGTTGATCAGTTTACAGTGCAAACATTATGAAAATTTTCCCATGATTAAATATAGTGATTAGGATGGAGTTGTGTGGCATTTCACCAATAAGAGAGGGAGAGAGAGGGAGGGAGAGAGACAGAGAGAGAGGGGGAGAGAGAGAGACAGACAGACAATGACGTCACCAGGAAAAACCGGGAGGATATGGTACAAACAAAACGTAGGTCAATAAGCGTTAGCCTCTGAAAACAGGAAATTTCGATTGCAATACATGTACTGAATTGGCCCCAGTGAGCTCGGAGATTCAGAACCAGTGGGGGTCTAGACTGGCTTCATTTTGAATTATTGCATTACAGAAAGGGTTGGGCCGAGGTTTGGAGTATGGAAAAGACTACTGGCATGTGTAAGAGCGAATGTGGATCTTACAAGGAGGGAAACGCATTTAAAAAACCTAATAACCTAGTAATATTAGCATTCGTACTTCGGAAAATAAAAATATAGATCTGGGTAAGCAGAAGATGTCCTTCATTTGAAACACGCTCTGCTGATCACACCTGGTGGCTTCATAACATCTGTTGGAACAATGCAGTTGACTACAGCCGACTTGGTCATGTTCATCAAGGTGAGGTTTGTCAATATGTTAGAGCTGGCGTTGTACTGTCGACGTTCATCAGCTGATGGAGATAGTGATTCACGTGAATTCCATGATGCGATAACTATTGTCAGTTCATTCACTCCCTGCTCGAAGGACAACGTAGTCACGCCTCACTAGTAAATGATTTATATCTATCCATATCCTTAAACGCCGTTCTAGAATAGATGTAAAAAAGTTTTCCAATACTGTCCAGTAGTGAAATGCCTCTGTAATTTGATGGGTTGCTTCTTGATCCAGTATTATATAAGGGAAGAATAATAGCCTGATTCCATGGTTCAGGGAATACACCAGTATCAAATATTTTATTAAAAAGTAGGATTAAATATGGAATAAGGGTTTCTGATGAAATCTTGTAAATTTCTGCACGTATGCCGTCTTCTCAGAGGACTTTCCTTTCTTAAAACTTTTAATTTCTTCCTTCATTTCTTCCTCAGTGATATTTTTACTAAGCAGATCATTCGTCCAGGGAGCAGAAGTACAATTGTCACAGGAATGGCTTTGTATAAACTGTCTAACTGTATGATCCAAATCTGTTTCTTCTCGTTCCAACGCAGGATTTAGTAGTTCATTAAAATATGAAAAAACCATTCTTCCAGGTGTTGATATGATCTTGATTGCTCCTGGTGTTCAATGCTTGTTTAACAGTACTCCAAAAAGATTTGCAGTCACCATATGTAGCCGCTAGGTTTATCTTGTCACTTAGGCACAAATTAAATGCAGTTCTCTTGTGGTCACAACACTTCTTGAATTTTGATTTGGCAGAGATATATACTGTTGAAGATTAATATCAGTCTTGTACTTTCTAAAAAGAGTTCGCATTTTATATTTCTCCTTTTCCATTCTTCTGCACTCAGAGTCAAACAATGGTGGCTGTTCCCCTTTGCCGTGGTGCGTTTCCTCTAGTTATATCAGTTACATTGCAATAACAGAACATAATAACATCTGATAATTTCCTGACTGACATATTTACGTTTTCCCCCAGCTGTTACACTTTTCAACGACACCAGATAGTCATTTACTTCCGTTTGTGGTAAATTACATTTAGGTATTTTTGTTAAAGTGATCTCACAGTATTCTGTCGTATGAACTACAGCAACAGTTCCCGGGTGTATCGCTGTGACCATTTACATTTATGTACATTAAGTTGCTTACAGATGTCAAGTAAGTAACGACCATAGTTATTCAGAACTGTATCACATGGGGCGCGGGGCTGCGCAAAATCATCTGTCTTGTACTGAGAATCGCAGCGGAGATAATCAACAGAATCATCAATCAGAGAATCAAGTTCGTTACCAGTCCTAGCGTTAAAATCCCAACAAAGGATAAACTTGGGTTGTTCGCCATAGTCATATATGATTTGCAATAAACGACTCTCTGATGTATCAATTCCATTTTCTTCCCGGTCCATATATATTGGTGATCCTTCAGGGTGGATATACAGAAATCCCAAAATAACAGGCTCTGTAAATGGGGTTTTAGTAAGCCTGAAGAACAGGCAGTTGTCCCATTGTGAATATATTCTCTCACACAATGTTGTAAACTGATGTTTTATACATACACACATTCCACCAGAATACCTCCCACGCAGTGATAACCGCTTAGCATCACACACATGTATATCGTAACAGGTAAATATGTTATCTAAAACATATTTGGAATCGGAACACATGGTTTCTAACATGCAGAAAATGTCAAAGTTTTGGCAAATTATTTTAGACACAAGTCCATTTACATTCCAGACACATATTGTGTTAACATCCGGTTTTGCCTTATGTTCATGTTGTTTAACATCGAGGCCATGGCCATGGCCGGTGTCCTATGCCTGTTGTGTCTCTGACTGCGCGTACGAATCCACAGTGTCTTCATTAGATGAACTGAGTGAATAACTAACGTTCCTGTGCCAGTTTCTTTGTTGTCCTATTTGTATAAGTCCATCAGCGTCATCGTTCAGCACAAACACTTTGCCATCTATAACAAGTTTACCATAGCTTAGGTATGCTATCTTACATTGAGGCTGACAACACGGCTAACGCTGACAAAATCCCAGTCCCGGCCCTGGCCTCGACTAGCGAGCGTCCATCGGCATCGCCTGACCAAAGTGGTACCAGCTCTCGCTTTGCAAAGGTCAAGGATGATGACCTACAACAAATCATTGATGGGTCTTGATCAAAGGCGACCAACAGATATACAGCCTTCGGTGTAAACCGTTTCGTAATTTGTAAACAAAGAGAAAGAAATTGATAGTTACCTCCCCTAAATAGTTTAGACTGGCGAAACACATCTTTCACAAAATGTTTTCTCCACCATAAATGAATGAAGCATGCCCACCCAAATTCTGCATTGGCAGAAAAATGCGAATTTACATTCATTTTAACGATAACTTATGCAATAACGTGTTAATGATTACGTAAATATTTTAGCCAAATATTTAATACACACCTGCAGGCGATCGATACTGTACTGCAGCATGGATAAAAATCTATGATTTTCTAACACATTTCTTACCTTACAATCTTACTTTCTCTTTGAGAAGATTATAATGTAAGAAATGTGTTAGAAAATGATAGATTTTTATTTGCAGAGTGGCTCAAAGAGAGGGGTTATCCTTCCGACTTTGAGAATTTTGATGCTCAAGCACTTCAAACACCTATCTTCGTTCAGGCGCTAAGTGAGGAATGGTCGTGACGGACTGTATTCAGAGTCTACCTTCGTCTGCTTGCGGGCGGCCACCAATCGCCATCTGCGTCCTCCTCCATTTGTACAAAGCCTGCTTTCATCCAAAATCTGTCGTCCATATCCGCGATTCTGTTTGGTACACCTCACAGTGTGTTGAGAAACTTCACTGTCAAAGTCGATGAAAAACGTCTCCAAGAATGCCACGTTGCCACACGCGTACACGAATCACTGATTTCGCAGTTATACATCATCTAGGCCCTCTTCACACTTGCAAAGTTCTTCCATTGTGTCAGTGATTGGAATGTTTCAAGGCATACATAATTCTACCATATATGTCAGCTTCTTTAATCCACAGGGGCGTGTCACGCTTAGAAACAGCGTTAGAAAGACATATAGGTATATAGACCCTACCCTAGTATTATATAAAAGGAAAGGGATGTAACGACGGAACCACCCCCTCCTCAATCTAAGTTGGATTTCACCACGTAAACTATTTTTAAGGCCCCGTCGAGGCCTACGGATCAAAAGCGAGATGATTTCCCTACAAAATGAGCTATAAATGGTCACAATCGGATCATTATTTCAAAAGTTATACGCCACGACTCACCGAAAACAGCTACCTCCGCGATTCCAAGCCAAAATCATGGATCACCCAGGACAGCGAAAACTCACCTTTTAAATTCGTTTATTAATTCCAGCCACGTTGACAGCACCTATGTAGGGCTAGATTCGATCGGCAGCGCCATTCCACGGGTCTAAAAAGTTATTGCAACATCTACAAATCATTTCATCGACAGTAAGCAGACATTCTCTCCAAAACCATCGGCAATCATACTCACTTTCCTTTTATATAATACTAGGGTAGGGTCTATATACCTATATGTCTTTCTAACGCTGTTTCTAAGCGTCACACGCCCCTGTGCTTTAATCAACATTAGGCACGATCAAATCCATGTGGTCATCCTTGATTGGACCAGTCTATGTTTACACGAGGGGGAAAAGGTAGCATAAAATGGTATTGCAGTAATTAAGTTTAACATGAACACATGTAAAATCTTACTCATCAGGTTTATTTAAAAAACATGAATACATTTTGTCTTCTGTATTATATTGACATTTATTTCGAACATGACGTGACCTAGCTCCCCCATCAGATAATAGCGTAACCCTTCTTGTGTTTCTCGCATCTGGGGCCACAGCGAACTAGACCACGAGAGGCTAACCGAATTACGACACTCGATCTCGCTGCGTCAATGGGTTCCTTGAAAAACGATTCTCACTAAAAATTGGTTTACAATATCGATATATAATTTTGTTTGTTCAATTTCCGGGATTCACTGGAATTCAACACAGGCAAATTTAGTTTACAACCGACGGCGTTGTTGAATTACAGTGAATCCCGAAAACTAAACAACGAAACTATTTATCTCCTAAATCGCTACCTACGCATATCCTAGGGATAATTGACTCAGTATTGTCTTACGCCGCTTTTAGCGATATTCCACCAATCTCACGGTGGGGTAACACCAGAAACTGGCTTCACATAATGTTCCTCTTCGCGGAGTCGAACCGGGTCCTCAGCTTGACGAGCGAGGGCTTTAACAACTAGGCTACCCAAACGCCAAACGATCAGATGACATGTATCATGTATTGATTATTGAGTGTGGCTACATATACAACTATTAAGTAGTCATGATACCAAGGATTCACAGAAAGGTGAGTGTATATTCGGCCCATCAGATGGCATTTGTGACAAATACATGCAAAGGCAGATCAAGATTTCCAATGTCTCCGTGATAAAAGTCAAAACATTTAATTGCACGGACACTCGTGGTTCAGCTTTGCTAATGTTCTAAAATTTAACCTTTCTATCTTTACTAAGACCTCTAATCCTGCCAAACACCTTGCAACTGTTCAAACAGCAAGACTGACTGACTGAGTTTAGTTTTACGCCGCTTTTAGCAATATTCCAGCAATATCACGGCGGAGGACAGCAGGAATGGGCTTAACACATTGTGCCCATGTGGGGAATCGAACCCGGGTCTTCGGCGTGACGAGCCAACGCTTTAACCACTAGGCTACCCCACCGCCCCTCAAACAGCAAGAGTCGTTTAACAGTAATCTTCATAGAGTACTGTTATGTACTAGTTATGAAATGCAGTCACATAGGTATGGTGTACTGTAATTGCGATCGCGTGGCGCGTAAAAAAAGAACGACGTCGCATAAAAAAGACTACGTCGACAACGACGTCGTACAGAAATACACAAGAATGATCTACGACAAAAATACAAAATCGACGTCGCCCACGGGGAATAACCTTTTGTGATGCAGTTGTACTGCTATTGATCTCTAATCACTGATTTCATGTTCAACATTACTACTGATTCAAGTCAACTAGTCGAGGGGTTAGTGCCAGTACACCTTAAGTAAAAAATTCTGTCAAATTTAGTTGATGTTTAATGTTGTGAAAACGGTGTTGTTTTAAGGAATTAAGACACTGGTTTTCTACAAAATGTAAAATGTGTCCACTCAGGAAACGAAATATGACATTTGTACCAGCGGGTTGATTGTGAACCAGCGGGTTTAGTGAGTGAGTTTAGTTGACTCAGTTCATATGTAGTGAGTTATTAAAGTTCTTACATAAACTTGCAAGCTATAAGAATGTTGGAATTGACAGTTATCATCATCATTTCCACAACTTCAGTTATGGCAAATGCACAATAGGGTTCTTCCTACTTCTCGTGGTGGAACATACATACATGTAAATGGTTATATGTTTATTGTGAACAAGAAGAAAAGGGGAGAATGCATCTCATGGAGACTGCATATCAGTCTCAACAGTGAACGACATTATGTACCAGATACCTGGAGAGTACAACCACGGACCTGTACACAACGAAGTCAAGGTGAATAGTTTCGACTGTACCAAAAATACTGACGGTCACCGCACAAACAACAATATCGGGGGTTGGCATGGCCGTCTCAAGAAGGTTGTGGGAAAACAAGATCCCAACCTTTTCGGGATGGCCAAGTTCTTGGCAGATGAACAAGGACTGAACAAGGCAAAGATGCTTCAGTACAATGCTGGCCAAAGACTGCCCCCCAAAAAGAAGAAGTACAGAGATTTGGAGGAACGACCAGATAACTTGAAGTTCAGGCTTGCAAATAATGACCTGACATTGATGGAGTACCTGGACAATGCCTACTATTGTGTGAAGCTGTTGAGCTCGTGATTCTGGGTTCGGGTATATCTGTGTTGCCTGTATATTGTGCTTTCACCATATATGATTTGTATTATATAATTCAAATCATAAGGAAATGGTCACTTTGTAGTGCTATTGAATGCTATGTTATTTAAATTTGCTTATTTTAGTGCTATAAACGTTTTTATGTATATATTATGTTATGTGTATTACCTATTATGTAGACAATAGAAATTACCGTCCCAATGAATGTTTAAATAAAAATGACATTTTACTCCTTGAATCTTGTCCACTTATTTTCGGTGAACATTTTAACATTAATCCTAAAACATTGACTGCCCATTGTCTAGAACGAGTGGGCCTAAGAGATACACCCCTGCAAACCTACCAGTTTGTTTTTACACCCATCCAAAGGTCGCACTTACGGGACCAAACCCTTTAGACTTACAGCTGATAAGGACCTCTCTCCAGGGTCAGATGGTTTTAATTACTCTTATTCTGTTGTGGCCATATATAAGCGTGCCTGTGACAGCTGTTTTCAGGGTTTGTTTCACACTACAATTTGTAGCCATGGTTAGTTTATTTTGACCCTTGGGAGAGGAGCTATTTTTCCAAAGTGTGTGTTTGTATTCGGAAGGTTTACAGTACGGAAATCCAACTGAAACATTACAGGTAAGTCATATCTGTAAAAAGTAAATAAGTACTTGTTAAATAACTCTTAAATATAACACACATGAGTGTGGTAATATACTTGTATTTCACTTACGAGATTTGTTGTCAGTATAAAAGTTATTTGCCAGCACTATTTAAATTGAAACTAAATTGATTTAATTATTGAGTGTTATTATAATCAAATCTGCTTTTAGGTGTATACAAGATGACTGAATTATGGTCCGACGCAGATGAAGATGAATTATTTCATTCTGACTTTGCCACACTGACTGACTGACTGAGTTTAGTTTTACGCCGCTCTTAGCAATATTCCAGCAATATCACGGCGGGGGACACCAGAAATGGGCTTAACACATTGTGCCCATGTGGGGAATCGAACCCGGGTCTTCGGCGTGACGAGCCAACGCTTTAACCACTAGGCTACCCCACCGCCCCAACTTTGCCACATCTACAAAACCCATGTTGGGTGCTCCTGGATACCCCAGCACAATCTGATACACCATCGGATATACCAATACAGTAGGACGCAAATGATGAAGAGGATGAGTCAATGGATATGCTAGCACCGGGTCAAATCACTGAGGATAATCAAACCCCGTTTGTATCAATACAGCGTTATGTGTCTCTTGATTTACACAGGAAAATAGATTCTACGTCCAGGTATTTACAACAACAGGTTGACACGCCAGTACAGAGTGATGCACCTGCAGACATACCAGTACAGAGTGATGACCCTATAGTACAGAGCGGTGCACCTGTAGGCACATTATTACAGAGTAATGCGCCCATAGACATATCGGCACTGAGTGATGCACCTACAGACATACCCGAACAGACTGCGCCTATAGACATACCGGCACTGAGTGATGCACCTATAGACATACCCGAACAGACTGATGCGCCTATAGACATACCGGCACTGAGTGATGCACCTATAGACATACCCGAACAGACTGATGCACCTGTAGACATACCGGCACTGAGTGATGCACCTATAGACATACCCGAACAGACTGATGCACCTGTAGACATACATGGACAGACTGATCCGCCTGTAGACATACATGGACCTATTGATGTACCTATAGACATACATGAACAGACATATATCCCTCTCATAGACATTACGCCAACATCCCAAGGAATTGAGAATAAAAAACTAATTGTCATGGCATATACATCGATAACAGGACTTCCCGACAAGTATGATTCATATATGACTCCAACAATGCCATCTACATCATCAACACACATTTGCCACGACACTACTGCATTGACGTCTGTTTCAGCAACATCCCAAGGCAATTCATTCGCCAATTGTGACGCCTCCAATACAATTCCCGTTACATTAAATTCTGAGAACGATGTTTTGCTATATCACAATGTACATCCACAAACGATATTCCAACACTCACTCTTAACAAACCACCAACACCAAGAAAGTCAGCAGCTTTCAACACGCCTACAAAGAAGACATTATTCAGGAAACGTCGGGCAACTCCTGAAACCTGGATTAAAAATAAAAGTAAGGACATAAGACTGTCTGGACAAGAATATATGAATCAGGAAGAGAAATTATGTGAGCTAGATCTGTACAAGCAGTCGACTGTTCTAACTGTAGGTACAAATGTTCTGCAAACATCTCTGAAGGAACCCGCCAAAGTATTTTTAAAATCTTTTGGAACTTATCCTCATACACAAGACAGAAAGTATTCGTTTGCTCAAACACAACAGAAAAGAAGACTCGCACATACTTGGATGAAGAAGAAAATGTTGTACAGAAAAAACGTCAAGTTCACCGAACTTGATGGGGAACCACACAATGTCTGTAAAACATTTTTCAGAAAAATCTTTGGATGTTGGTGAATCCTATATCAATCATGCTCCTCGAAATAAGAACCAAGGCATATTTGCTGGGACTGAAAAGAGGGGACACCACGAGCCACATAACAAGACTGCCACCGATACTCTAAAACTGGTTCGAGAGCACATAGAATCATTCCCAACAGCTGATGTTCACTACACCCGTCGAAATATGAACAGAAAGCTGTTGGGGTCGACATTAAATGTAAACAATGTACGAACTGTACAATGACAAATGCACCAGTGACGCTACCAAAGCAATGCCATCATCACTTTACAGGAAGGTGTTCACCGAGGAGTTTAACTGTTCTTTTAAGGATCAATGTTCATTGTGCCAGAGGTACTACAAGGAAAAGAAGAGTGGGTCAGTTCAGCAAGAACTTGAAAGGATTACACCCAACACCAAGAGAGTAAAAATGAGAGCCCGTGAAGAAAGGATAACGGACAAAGCCCTTGCTCTGATGGACAAATCCAGTTTTGTGGCAACATGTGATCTGCAGGCTGCATTATATACACCATGCTCACTTGTCAGTGAACGTTTCTACATGAAGAAATTGAACTGTTACTGTGTACGATTTAGCCACGAAAGGAGGTACACGCTTTGTATGGTCGGAAGTAGATGCCCAGAGAGGATCATGTGAAGTTGCATCATGTCTGCAAATTCAGCTGAAGGCTTTACCACCAACCGTCAAGCATGTACTTCTGTGATCAGGACAGAACAGAAACCAGTATGTCGCAGCCTCCCTATGTGTGTCCACTATTGAACATCAGTACAATTCTAGAGCCAAGCCACACACAGATGGAGTGCGATGCAATTCATTCCACCATTGAATTTGTAAAAAAGAAGACTAGTATCTATGTACCAAGCCAGTGGGACACTGTTAGAAGAATGGCCAGAAGGAAGGACCCATATATTGTCGTCCCAATACAGATCACCGATGGGATGGACTTGAAGAAATATGCCCACGGCAGAAAAAGATGGTGGTCGTGTGAACTTGTTGTCAATCATCAGTCTGTTCTGGTATGCCTACTGGCGCATTAGTCTGTTCTGTTATGTCTATAGGCGCATCAATCTGTTCGGGCATTTCTGTAGGCGCATTAGTCTGTTCTGGTATGTGTATAGGCGCATCAATCTGTTCTGGCATTTCTGTAGGCGCATCAGTCTGCACTGTTATGTCTATGGGCGCATCAGTCTGTTCTGGCATTTCTGTAGGCGCGTTAGGCTGTTCTGGTATGTGTATAGGTGCGTCAATCTGTTCGGGCACTTCTGTAGGCGCATCAGTCTGTTCTGTTATGTCTATAGGTGCGTCAGTCTGTTCTGGCATTTCTGTAGGCGCATCAGTCTGTTCTGTTATGTCTATAGGTGCGTCAGTCTGTTCTGGCATTTCTGTAGGCGCATCAGTCTGTACTGTTATGTCTATAGGTGCATCACTCAGTGCCGGCATGTCATCACTCTGTACTGGTATGTCTATAGGCGCATTATTGAATTGCGAGTGTCAATGGGAAATTATGACATGATTATATATGTTAAAAGAAATATATTAAATCACAACCTTTTGTAATATGTTATAAAGGATCAAAGAAAGTATACATTCACACACACAAAAAATCTTATGTGTTTTCATTGTATTCTAAAACGTAAACAACACCAGTCCAAATCCGATAGCCAGCGCGTATGCATATGCTTAACTTTACTAGTACACAAGAAAGGCAAAATGATATTATATCTACCTAAATACTTCTCTATAGAGCCGCAAAACGTAGTATTTCAAGCTCGAAGTGAAGCCCTCTTGTCTATATATTCTCAACAAACACACAGTGTCACAAGCGTTCGGTCCGGCTTGGCTCTGGTCGTCAAAAAGCACCTAACACCTCAAAGGTGCTTAGATTAGTGTTTTATCTACCTACATATCACCAGAGACCATATAATAGATCTATATGGCCTCTTATATCACATTGTGATGTTACAAAATGTCACATGTAAAGATAACTGGTCCGTTAAAGTGAAGCCCTTGTCTGCCCACCCTCAAAATAGCCTCAATCAAAAGTGTTCAGTCTGTTCGACCCGACTTGGCCCGGGCTGTCAACACATGTATCTTGAAATGTGTTTAAATCCATAGATCAGTATTATATCTACCTAAATGCCACATTGTGATGTTACAAAGAAAACTGTGTCGTTAAAGTGAAGCCCTTGTCCCTCTCCATCCCCAACATAGCATTAATCAAAAAGTGTTTAGTCACTGATCGGTCCGACTTGACCGGGCTGTCAAAAACAACTTAAACCTCACACATGTATCTTGAAGTCTCACAGATGAATCCTAGATTCTCTTTACATCCAATGAATATAGTTACATCTAGCTAAGTACCACTTCAAAGAGTCTTATAAACCGACAGTGACATCACTCTATTGTTCTTAGGGGACACTATTTCTCGTAATATCCCTCAAATCTGATACAATCTCGCTTCCTCGGGCAATTATCTTAATAACCTCCCTGTGACCCGGGCATTATCTTAATACCGTCCCTCTGCCCCCGGGATTTTCTGAGGACTAGCCCTTCACTTTGTATAACTACTTGTTTTGAAAATTGATACGACTTTGTCTTGCCATCCCTGAATGCGATCTTAAAATATGACATTATTGACAATTTCCAACATGAAGTGCAGACACCCGGTTTCGAACCCACAACCCTTCGCTAACTATAGCTTGACAGTTCTATCCACTACGCTACGAAGGATCGCTATAAAGACTGAGATTGTTTGTCGGTATGAACCGTGTGTTCCTCGCAAGATGGGTAGTGCGGGCAACGCACGGGTAGCGCGTGCGGAGCACGTGCATTGCGAAGCGTTGGCTGCCAGTCTCATCCCAGTTGATTTCAACAGTAAGTACCAAATATTGAAATTATATCTAAAGTATATCTTCGGTCGGTTTATAAGTTGGATATAACATGACCCGTGGGCATTATTGAAAAGTAAGTCATGGTCTTTCCTTGAAATGCCCGCGGGCCTCCGGCCCTTGGGCATTTCCCGTCGGAAGCGGGCTTACTTTTATGTTTTTGTTACTTACTGTTTTCTTATTGTTACCTATCAATTAAAAACATGACTGGTTTCTCTCTAATTCACCTTTAATCCTTTTGTTCTTCTGATAAATTAGTTTTCTCTATAATTATCTTATAAACATAATGAACAGACTGGTTTCTCTCTAATCCACCTTTAATCCTTTTGTTCTTCTGGTTAATTAGTTTTCTCTATTAATTATCTTATAAAAATAATGAACAGACTGGTTTCTCTCTAATCCACCTTTAATCCTTTTGTTCTTCTGGGGCTCCTTTCACGAAGCAACCTTTACTAATGTTAACCTTAACTCCCATTCTTTAACATTGCACTAAGATTACCTTAGTGACTTACGATCATCTTAGCGCTTTGTGAAAGGAGGCCCTGGTTAACTAGTTTTCTCTATTAATTATCCTTATAAAAATAATGAACAAGCTGGTTTCTTTCTAAATACTTACCTAAAACATGGACATGGTATATAATCGGAGTTTGGTTATCTGTATCATTGCTGTTATGGCTGGTTTACAGAGAGTTGAGTTTATCACTTCCCCGGCTGGAGGTCAGCAAGTCCTGTATGAAGGGTTCAGGTATCGTCTGAACAACTGCAGACACACTGTGACTCACTGGAAGTGTGTCTTTGCCAACTGCCGTGGAAAGATAAGCACTGTTGATGAATTTCTTGGAAGTTTCTTGGAAACTCATCGCCACATAACCATGGCGTTATAGAAGATCCGACTACTCTGTCATTCTAGCACTCGAGACTCTTCCCCAACTCTCATCTACGAGGATGTCTCTTTCACTATAGTCAGTGTATCCTACACAAGATCCAAACCATAGGTTTTGTTCGACAGTACAGAGAGGATCCTGCTGTCCAAACTGTAGTCTGAAGAGCTGCCTGTTTGCCACTGCTCCCTCTAAATCAGGTTCAGGATGCCTGGATTGAAACCCTCGACGAGAGAGACCCAACATTTCCCATGTACACGACTTCTGCGACTACGTCACGAATACCTGGGTGGATGATGATGCCTTGTTCCACAAGTCCATGTGGAAGCAATTTGATAACGCCGGTCCACGCACCAACAATCACTTAGAGGGCTGACACTCTAGACTGAACAGGTCCCTTGGCAAGTCCCACCCAAACCTATTCGAGTTTATCAGCAAGTTGAAGGACATTGAATCAACAGACAGAAAGAAGAAAATCCAGCTGGAGCATGGTGGTAAACCGAATGGCAGAAACCGAGTATATCGGGAACTTGATTCTCGTTTTGAGAGACTTAAGGAGGCCCTTCATCAAGGTCGAAGGACAAAGCTTCAGTTTTTAGATGCCTCTGGTCATCAATTGAAATTGTAGATTGATGATGATGATGATGATGATGATGATGATGTCATTACAATCATAATAATGATAATAATGATAGGGGAATATAAAATTTCTGGAATAAAATGTCTATATTTCATATATATCATGTTATCTACTATATATAAAATATTGAATACAAAGAAGATTGTGTTATGTTATTGCCATGGGCAAGTTCATTTCTAAATTAGGGGTGGCCTGATTTTTCTCATTCTGCCTACACTTTTATTAGGTATGTAGGCAGAATGAGATGTAGGCAGAATGAGAGTAAACCCTAATAAAATGAGTGAGTGAGTGAGTGAGTTAATTAATATTTAACGTCACATCGGCAATATTTCAGCCATATCGTGACGAAAACAATTTATACAATATAAAAATGAAAACATTGTGAAGAGTTAAACCTGTCGACGATGGACAGTAAAAATTCTAGAGTATCACAGATATGAATATAAAACTAGAATGTAAATCTAACACATTTTAATTGAAGAAGACAGTAAATATAAAACACGGGCTATAGATCGCCAACAACTGAAGGTAGATCACCATATTAGGGTCCATGGGGACTTACAGTGCCTTTGCTACCTGCATGAACCTTAGTTGGATTTACACCATCCCTTCAGCCGCTGGCGATTGCAGGAAGATTTAGCCGAAATTTAAAATAACAAACATACTACGATTAAAAAGTATGGTTGAGCAAAATTGACTTTGAAAGTTTTTTGGGACTTACGTACCCTTTCAGGAGGACAATAAATTTATGCTACTTCCCCTTTGAGGATACAGCCACAGGCAATCTAAGTTGATAATCTGAACTACCAATTATAAAACTTTCTCTATTTACAAAACAGATATCAAAATTCATTTAACAAATCTATCCCTTTTAACAAATCAATGATTAAATGATAATTAACTTTATCAAAAAGGTCCTATACTGTTTTGATATTGAAATATTTATCCCTTATGATGGGGGAATTCAACACAGTCAAGCAGGACATGCTTGACCGTGGTTCTCTCATCACAAGGGATATAAAACGGTGGATCCTCACCTTTCAATAGGTATGCATGAGTATATCTTGTGTGGCCAATACGACATCGTCGTATGATGACCTCTTCAAATCTGGACTGACAACCCAAGTAAGTGTAACCGATATAGGGATTTATTTCATGCAATTTGTTAATACCTACTTGGGTGTCCCACTTCTTTTGCATCAGATCACGGATGTAGGTTCTAATGCTAGCTTTCTAATCGGAGTATGGAATAAGAAGTGGTGTCACAGATTTATTGAGTGCTGCCTTGGCAGCAAGATCAGCCATTGTATTCCCAAAAATGCCAACGTGGCTGGGTAACCAAAAGACGATGTCGCATTGGCCAGTAGCAAGCTTATTATACAATTCAATAATTTCTAATAAAAGTGGATGTTTACAAAAAAGATTTTTAATAGCCTGAAGACACGAAAGAGAATCGGAAAAGATTATGTATTGTTATATTTACGGTGTTTATTAATATACTTAAGAGCTGTTGATATGGCGTTAGCTTCTGCTGTGAAAATGGAGCTGTTATTTGGTAGTCGAGAAGATATTGTTCGGGATCCAATGACAGTGGCACGCCACCATCCTTGGACCCATCTGTAAATAAGGATTTGTATGTATTATAATTATTTTTTCATTGATTATATTCTTGTTTATATTGATATTCATTAGTTTCAGATTTCTTAATGTTAGGTCAACTTCAGGCCTCACCAGTTGCCAAGGAGGAGAAGAAAGAAGACGGGAAGGAGATATATTTTCCAGCTCAATACCGGCAGCAGAAATGAATGGTTTAATTCTTAGCCCAAGAGGCGGAACAAGAGATGGCTTTTTGTTGTATAAATCCTCATAAAGAGGATTGAAAACACAGTTAGAATTAGTTTTGTTATATACTGTAAAGATAATTTGATACGACGTTGGTTAAGGGATGGCTCATCAGCCTCAACATAGAGACTATCAATAGGAGAGGTTCTAAAAGACCCAAGAAAAAGTCTTAGGCCTTGGTGGTGGACAGAATCAAGTAGTTTTAGGTGGCTTTTGCAGGCTCCACTTTATACGATGGAGCCATAATCAAGTTTCGAGCAGACCAATGATCGATATAGGTGGAGGAGGGTAGCTTGATCCCCTCCCCACTTTGAGTTGGAAACAACTTTCAACAAATCAAGGGCCTTCAGGCATTTAGCTTTAAGGGATTTAATATGCGGCAAAAAGTTAAATGAGAGTCGAAAATTAGACCCAAGAACTTGGCCTCCTTGATAACTTTGATTGGAGTGCCATTTAAAGATAGTCCCGGGCCCTTATGCGGCTTATATTTTCTACAAAAGTGTAGACAATTAGTTTTAGACTTGGAAAATTTAAAGCCGTTTTCAAGACACCATTTATTTATTTTATTTAAACACAACTGCAATTGCCGTTCAATAGTATGCATATTTTTACCACGACAAGAAATATTTTAAATCATCCAAAAAAAGTGATCCATCGATTGAATTGTTTAAAACCTTGGATAAACTGTTGATCTTGATACTAAATAAAGTGACAAGATTTGGGTTCAATTGTTTAGGATTATTGATTATGTTAATAAATAATGTTAAAGGAGGAAATGTGCAGCATGGAGAACACAGAAGTCGAGGTCATTACAACAGGGTTGAAATGTCACATTCAAAGGTCCAGGTCATCAACGTGGTCAGTATCGCGTATGCCCACCATTGGCATCAAGAACAGCCTGGCATCTCCTTCCCTAGGACCCAACAAGGGTCTGAACGACACGTTGGGGAATGTTGGCCCACTCCTCCTGAAGTGCTTGAGCCAATTGTTCTAGTGTCTGCGGCTGTTGTTGACGTTGACGTACACGTCGGTCCAACTCATCCCATAGGTGATCTATAGGATTCAAATCTATTTTGACGGCCAAGGCAGAACTTGGACGTTGTTTGCCTGAAGGTAAGCTGTTGTGTGTCGAGCTGCATGTGGCCGGGCGTTGTCAGTCTGGAAAATGACATTGGCGGTCCGGGCGATGGGTAGAACGTGAGGTCTCAGAATCTCGTCTGTGTACCTCCGAGCCGTGAGATTGCCCTGCACACGGACAAGATCTGTTTTCCAGTGTGTGAGATGGCTGCCCATACCATAACACTCCCACCGCCGAATCTGTCAACTTCTTGAATACAGCATGGCGCAAAACGTTGTCCCTGACGTCTGTGAACTCGAGTTCTTCCATCTGAACGATAAAGCAGGAAACGGGATTCGTCACTGAACCACACTCTTCTCCAACGCAGTTGCGGCCATACTCTGAGTTGTTGACACCATTGACGACGTCGTTGACGGTGTTGTGCTGGCAAAATGACCCCACGAACAGGACGTCGAGCCCGAAGTCCTGCTTCTCGCAATCTGTTCCTCACTGTCTGTGCCGATATCCTACGCAGGCCCGGTATATTTGATGCTGTAGAGGACGCGGTTGTGGTTCGAATCCGTAGATGACGTAACCTGATGTACCGGTCCTGCCCCCAGGTGGTCACTCTTGGTCTGCCGGATCTGGGTCGATCACCTGTGGTTGTTTGGTGCTGATATCTGTTCCACAGTCTCGTTGTGGTGCTTGGCGCCACGTTGAACACTATGACTACTGCTGAAAATGATTCACCAGCTTCCAAACGACCGACAGCATTGTTCCTCTCTGCTTCGCTGAGTCGGGGCATCTTTCCGGATCTTTCTCTAACTTCAGTAGCAAGTGACAATTTCAAACTCATTGCCAGATGCATTATTGATTGACAACAGTAAGTCTCCTTTATGAATCAAAGATTTTCGATTTTGATCAAGAATATGCATTTTTTTGCGTTTTTATTCATTTTGCATTTCTTTTTTTGGCCAGTTTATATCTAATAGTGTGACCAGACATGGTTCAGGTAAGTGTTTCAGTAGCTGATAATGAATATTGTCATCACCCGCTGCAGTGTCATGAGCTTGCTCAAGAGCTGTATATAGCTCATGTAATGAAAACAGTTCATTATAGTCTTCACCATTATTTGATTCAAAATTAACTTTTCTCTTTTCCAGTTGTTTTTTTATATCTCTGAAACTCAGGGACATAATTTGCCGATGAAGAATTTTTGGCAAGAGTTTCGCCAATTTTATCTGCAATTTTAGATTTGTCAGTTATTAAATTATCGCCATCTTTAAGAAGGTGAACGGCAGATTTTGAATCTTTGCCTTTAATTCTTTGAACCATGTTCCATACTCTGGACATTGGCGTACGTGAATTAATTTTGGAGACATAGTTCCTCCAAGATTGCCGTTTGTTTTGTTTGAAAGTACGACGTGCCTTCGCATTGAGTATTTTAAATTTATTTAAGTTATGGACAGTTGGGTGATGGCGGAAATAGTTCTCTGCCCTTTTCCTCGCTTTTCTGGCTTGCCTACAATCTGTATTAAACCAAGGTTTCCGTACATGTGGAGTTGTAGAGGACTTTGGTATACACTCATCAGTTATTTCATTTAAAACGTCAGAATAAACCTCAATAGGATCAGTTATATTACTGAAATATTCTGGTCTTAGTTTAGATGTGCATAAAGTTTGAAATAAGGACCAGTCTCCCCTGGAAAAATTCCATCTTGTATAAAATGTAGAATCAGATGGATATATTAATAGGATAGTTGGA
Source organism: Haliotis rubra (assembly GCF_003918875.1). Lineage (NCBI taxonomy): Eukaryota > Metazoa > Mollusca > Gastropoda > Lepetellida > Haliotidae > Haliotis > Haliotis rubra. The sequence continues at coordinate 13,858 of NW_025765710.1, read as the reverse complement.
AAGTGGTCACTTCCACAGAGGTCATTGTTGACTAACCAATCAAATTCATTGTGGAGGTTAGAGTCTGCAAGAGACAAATCTAGAGAAGAGTAGGTGTCGGTTGCAGGATGCAGATAAGTGCTTGAATCGTCATTGTATATACACAAGTCATTATTGGAGATAAAATCTTCCAGTATTTTACCTTTAAAGTTAGTGCTTGTAGCACCCCATATCGGGTTATGGCCATTAAGATCACCCATTATAATACAAGGAAGTTGGTCATAGAGAGCTTGATGATCAGACTGCTGGAGTGTTGAAGAAGGCGGAATATATAGAGAGCATAGTGTGAAGGCAACATGAAGAGTAAGTCTCACTGCAACGGCTTAAAGATTAGTTGTAAGTGTAACAGGGCTGTGGATTATATTCTGCTTTACAAGAATTGAAGACCCGCCAGTGGCCCTATCACCCGGAGTTGAGAAAGAATGATATGCTTCGAACTGAATTAGATATAAAGTATCTGTCTGTTTCAGATAAGTTTCCTGCAGACAGAATGCTGGGGTGCCAGATCCTGGACTAATAACTGTAATTCATTAAAATTAGTCCTTAATCCGCTACAAGTCCACTGTACTATATTTTTAGAATACATTATCTTTTTGGTGGGTTGATTGGGGATCTACCCCGCACTTTTCTTGAGGGCGATAAGCTATGTGCCCTAGTTTGGATGTTTTCGGACACATCTATGTCCTCTAAGGATCCGAACTTATTAAAAAGTTGGATTTTGTTATTGGACCCCTTTGAGGCTCTGCCACTTTGACTCTTTAGTGAAAATGTACATCTAGATTTAGGCTTGTTTTTACCAGTTTCTTTCATATTTGATTGAGATCTAAATTTTGCATTTGGCTGAGATGATTTCTCCGTAGTACAAGGTGCATCATGAACACATGTGGCCTCTGGAAGGACTTCAGCAGTTTGAGTGGATGTTTCGGGTAGCAAAATCTGAGGAGTGTCAGTATTAACCCATGTTAAGTTGGTTTGACAGCTTGCAGAAGTTTTGACTTCGGTCAAGGTTGGTTCAGGTGATGTTCTGATGACGGAAGCATAAGTTTCTGTTAGGTCCGATCTTTGGACAAGTTTTTTCGCATCTGCAAATCTAATGTTTTGAGTAAATTTAATTCCGTTGATTTCCATGTTCCGTTTCCAAATTGGACAGTCATTTGAGAAAGATGAGTAACTTCCGGCGCAATTAGTGCATTTTTAAAAGTTGTTGGTACAATCTTCTGTTGTATGTGTCTGCTCACCACAATGGGCGCACGTGACAGACAATGTACAAGTGTTCACTCCATGACCGAAATTTTGGCACTTGAAGCACCTTAATGGGTTGGGAACATAGGTATGAACAGTGATGTTACAGTAGCCAGCTTTTAATGATTTCGGAGCAATGGGAGATGAAAAAGAAAACAAATACGTGTTGGTTGGAACAGTTTCTTAGTTTTTCCGGATTGTGAATCTTTTGACATAAATGACACCTTGATCTTTCATCTCTGTTACAGTATCTACTTCCGTCATGTCCGCAAACAATTGATCACGATCTCGAATTATGCCTTTGCTTGTGTTTAGCGTTCTGTGAGCTGAGACTGACACTGGCATTCCTACAAATAAATTCTGTTGACATCAGGTTTGCAGCTTGCTGCCTTCTACTACATTCAATGCGAAGAGCTCCTGAACGCAAGCGTTTAACGTTTTTGACATCACCTGCAATACCTTGAATAGCCTTTGATACCGCAAAAGGGTTCAACTTCAGTGGCGTCTTATCATGAGTCTCGATCACTATAAAGCGTTGCCAGTAATCAATTTATTGGGTCGGTCTGTGTTCATCTCCTCACGATCAATGTCTAGTTGACGTTTCGTTTTCTTAAGGGGGGTTTCGTAAGCCATGGTTAATGTTTAATGGTTCATCATCCGAGTTCCCCACCCACCACGGAGTATCACAAGGACAATGCTATAAACAAGCGGAACTCCGACTTGCAGCACCAAGGATACCCAGGTGATATACTCCATCAGAAAAATTAAAAGATTAATCTTTCCACCAGATTAGCCCATGAGCCACCGCCTTCTGGGCATACGACTCTAGGCAAAAAACATACATGAAATTGTGCAGTTGAAATTCAAAAATTCAAAGTTCAAAAATTTGCAGAGAATTAAAAATATCACCAAACAATTCTCAAATTTTGTGCAACATTTTACAGTTGTAGGACAGGGCTTGGCGAGACCAGCCCATTGGTAGAACCGGGCCAGTTCTACCATCCGTCTAGGTGAAGTAAGGGGCAAAGTGATGTGTTGGGAAAAGGAACGCTGTTCCTGGAACCAGTGCCCTCAACCACCAGAATCCCGTCCTCCACCGACACAGGGGCGCAACCCACGGCAAACGGGTTGGTGGACCAAATATACGAAGAGCGCTTAGCGTTACCCAGCACCCACCACGAGGAGGTGGCTCTTCACGGGTGCCCCTAATAAAATGGATAGCCAATTACACTGTACCCAGCTTGCTTAATTGCCCCATGGTTAATTGCATTCAAGTGGGTGTTGTGTTTCAATCAACACACTCCATTGCAACCAAGTGTCATTAATTACTCCCTTAATTAGTCTGGTGCCTTCAGTGTTTTTGAATAGTCCACCGTTTCATTTTTTGGGGAACATTTTAAGAACATGTACGGTGAACACCAAGTGTATGATCTGGAAATATACGAATAAACTGACGTTCTAGATTATGATGACAACTGATGACATAACTCTGGATGAAATAGCACAGTCCATTTACAGCCTTAAACGTAACAAAGCCTCAGGGTTCCACAGAATTGAGAATGACTATCTTATTGATTCGTTTGATGTCCTTGGAAATCTATTTGTCGATTATTTCAATGTAATTTTATCTTCAGGAATATTACCTGACGCATGGCTTTCTGGTTCTATACGCCCCATCTACAAAGGCAAAGGTACCAGATCCGATCCTAACGCTTACAGACAATAGTTTGGTGGCGAAAAGTTTTCCATAGCTTTCTCAATAAAAGGTTAACTGCTTTCCTGGAGACAAATAATATTTTGAATTCAGCGCAAGCCGGATTTAGAAAGAGTTACTCTACAACTGATCACATCTTTGTCTTGGATATGCTTATTCAGATTCTTAAACGAAGAAAGGGAAAATTATTTTGCGCTTTTATTAATTTCTCAAAAGCCTTCGACAAAGTACTGAAAAATGTGGTGTTAAGGGTAAATTCTTCCAGTTAGTCCAAAATATGTATGCAAATATCAGGTCATGTGTGTCTATAAATGGTGCCGTATCACAGTATTTTCCATGTTATTCAGGCGTGCGGCAAGGAGAAAATTTATCACCTCTGTTATTTTGTCTCTTCATCAATGATCTTCAAACATTCCTACTGAAAGACGGATGCACGGTTGTTAAAATTGGCGATACGAACAATTTACATGTGCAATTATGTATTTGTTTCTTAATGCTTCTCTATGCGGATGACACGGTCCTACTTGCTGATTCTGCTACTGAACTCCAGAGAACATTATTTTTTTTAAAACTATTGCAATACCTGGAAATTGGACGTCAACCTGAAAAAATGTAAAGTCCTTGTCTTTGGAAACCGGCCGTCCAAAAACTGTAGTTTATCTTTTTATTTGGAAAATACCGAAATTGAGATCGTAGATAATTACACATATTTATGTGTTATATTCAGTAGAAAAAAGGAACTTGAGGTCAGCAATCAAATGTTTATCAGAGAGCGCATCTAAAGCCATGTTCTGTCTTTTAAAGAAATCTAGAAATTATAATGTTCCTCTGGATTGTTTACTGAAGGCTTTTGACGAGGCGATATCACCGATATTATTCAGTCAATTTTACTAGAGAAATTGTACCTAGGCGCATTGCGATCAATAAGTGGTGCAGTTCGAGGAACAAGCCAAAACATGATATATGAAGAAACTAACCAAAAACCATTTAAAGAGCGTATAGATATTCTAAACTGACAACATTTTATAAAATGAAGAATACTCTTTCGACTCAATAGCTCTTACCTACAATACCTAATACTAATCATTATAACCTCAGTGGACATTTATCAGCGCGGACAGTTAAATGTAGACATATGCCAGATCACTTTTACCTATTACAATAACACTATGGAATTCCCAAAGTCCTGAAAGTCAAAATATTGCTACCTTATCCCAAAACTCGCTATGCAGAACTTATAACAAAACTAGTATCTTTGACCTTAACTATAGATCAAGAATATGCCAAATTATCCATTCTCGCTTCAAGCTCTCTATTGTATTGATTTGGATGCCGATAGGTTTGACAGACATATATCATCGACAGCCCCTCGTGTTTGTGTGGTCATCCAGTCGAAAATGATGTACATTATTTCTTCACATGCAATAAATGCATGGAATTATGACACAAATACTCTTTTTATTTAAAGGGATTTAGCATAAACACAGTACTATGAGGATGTGCATCGCTCACTAGCAATGATCTACACAAATTGCCCTAATCGGGTCAGTTCTGAATATTATCATTTTTTTATCAAGTTTTGTGCACTCCTATTATAAACTGTGAAACACAGTTTGACATTTGCGTGTAAACAAACGGCTGCAAAGTAAGGCCACGTATAGTCCAAAGCATTGTCAGACAATATATCACTTTTGAGTTAATTCTGTTTTCAGATTTCAGCGGTTGGGCAAAAGAACTGATGGGTGCACATAATGTTTTTTATATGCTATGTTTGCACAGGGTTGTTGTCCTTCTTTCTGGTGTCACCCGCAAGGTACCGAAATAGATGGCAACAAGGCCGTGCAAACCATGATGCCCTGAACAAGAAGGCCTACACCCTGAACCAGAAACTGAAACACATCTGCGCAGCGAATGGAATGACCTATGTAGACCATCCTCATTTCATGTGTTCTTGGAGAGTAAGGCAGGACTTCATTGCATATGATGGGCTTCAACTGAAACTAACAGGACAGAAACACCTAGCTTCAGATATTATCTGTGCTCTTTGGTGGCATGTTATCCAGACAGGAGGATTGTTAAATACGTTTGCATTCATTCAATACGTACATTAATAATGTACCATAAGGTCTTGGCTCCGGTTGAATGCTGAACTTTTTATTTACCGTTTACTTTGCATTAAAATTGGTACCTGCTCTTCTTTCGAATAAATGGCAACAACAACAAGACATTAATATTAATACTGTGTTACGTTCTTTCAGTTGTAACCCGTTAGCTTTACATGTGGCATTTTGTAACATCACAATGTGGCGTTTAGGTAGACATGATACTCATCTATGGATTTAATCAAAATTTAGATACATATGTGAGGTGTAGGTTGAGGATGAGGTGCTTTTGAGAGCCCGGGCCAAGCCAGACCGAACGCTTGTGATATAGCAACTCTGTTGAGAATATGGAAAAGCGGGCTTCACTTTGAGCAACGTGTTTGCTTCAAATACTACGTTTTAGAACTTTATACAGTGACATGTAGGTAGATATAATGCTAATCTATGAATCTGGACACATTTCATGATACATGTGTGAGATTTAAGATGCTTTTGACAGCCCGGGCCAAGTGGGGCCAACAGAGACTTAACACTTTTGATTGAGGCTATGTTGAAAAGGAGAGAGAAAGGGCTGGAAAAGTGATATATAGGTAAATATAATACTAACCTGTGAATTAAAACACAATTCAAGATACATGTGTGAGGTTAAAGCTGCTTTTGACGTCCCGAGGTATGCCAGACCGAACAATAGTGGCGGTGATTATGTTGAGAGTGTAGGAAGAGATCGTTTCATTTGCAGATGGGTAAGCCTTACATACAATGAACAGTGGCCTTATAGGGTGGTATTTGATTGGATATAGATTTAAAAACATTTTCAGGGTCGACAGAAATGTTTATCGGGAGTGACTGAAGCATTTTGCGTTTTAAATCCTGTCTCGTTTAACGATTCTTCTTTTTAGGCGTAACCTTGGTCAGCCACGTTCAGATGCCGATAACCTTTAGATATGTATACGTTAGCACCCTCCTCTCAAGGGTGATATGGATTTCAACGCTCGAGCCGTCAGGCCGTTGAATCAGCCCTGCAGAGGGGTGTGTGTGTGTGTGTGTGTGTGTGTGTGTGTGCTAACCTACTTATACTGCGCGTGGGCGCCGAATGGACTCGTACATTGCTTGTTGCATCGTGCGTTTCCTGCACCGCCAAGGTTGTTATCCACATATCAACCTCTGCATCGTGCATGTAGAAGGTTGATACACAGAAAATCAACCTGCCAGAACAATGGACATATTAACATACCCTAGTGGTATAAAAGTCAGACGTCGTCCGTTATTTTTGTTGCCAAAATATATTTTAAAAAGCGACGTCGCGCAAGACGTCGTTCTTTTTTTACGCGCCACGCGATGGCAATTTTCGGACACCATACATAGTGGTGGACCTGTTCCGTTGTGAGTTATTTCCTATGCGTTGTTCAATAAATTCGCATGTTATGAAAACAACCATTAAAACCGGATAGCTGGAATATCAGCATGCAAAGTTCAGTGGGTTATCATTTGCCATCAAATTACAGATCAGTCAACAATATAAAGTCAACGACAGAGACTATTCAGTCTCGTTGGGGCAAAACAGGGTGGAAATTGTATCAATGGCATTCTGAAAATCAGGTGTTCGCAAAAAGGCTTAGAACGTTCTGGCCTACCAGTAGCAGAAACAAACAGAAAGGGGATAGGCTATTTATATCTGCGGTCATGGTGTATGCCGTACACAATCTACAGTCAATAAAGACGACAAAACCTTATATAAATGATTAAATATATAAATTGATAATTATTTAAAGACCCTGAACATAAGCAGTCTACCTTTTCGAATCCTCGCTGCCATTGTCGAGTGAAGTTCACTTTGAGATTGTTTCAATGGCGAGCTGTTCCTCCAACCTGATCTGGTCGAGTTGAACAACAAAATGAGCTTCCTGGTTTTGCTTACGGAGCAGTGTAGAGAGATATGGATTGATCGATTCACACATCACTCCTTGTTAGATACAGATTGTTACACGAGCATGTGTGTCATACGACTGATATGAAATGAATTTGAAATTTTGTATTGACTCGCTCTCGCTCGGGCAATGCATAAATTTGCACGAGTTTCGTACAAGTCGTATGATACGCTTGCTCGAGTGTAATAATTTCTTTATTATCCATCTTATTCATGTACATTTGTGCAGTAAAACACGGTAAGCAAGTGTGACGGTCCTCTTCAGTCATGTCATGTTCAATTGTTTAATGACGTCACAGACGACGAATACAGAAACAATGGTTGCTAGGCAAAATTGATATGTGGTCAACGTATGGGCAGTTGCGTACTAATCTCGTATGTCACACGAGTGTCGTATCGCGTTGACCTGTGCCGTAACGACTTGACCTGACATGATTGGATAACCGATGACCTCAATTAGGTCACGTTGTGACGGAACTACTTTCTCATTCAGAACAAACACGTGTTTTCGTTCATTCTACAACTTATAATACATGTTATTATAATTCAGGTCATACGAATTACATACATACGAATTATACGAAACTCGTGACCTTCCTATTGTTTCTGGTCAGATACCATAGGAGGGGGACACTGCGTTTGGTATAATCCGTATTTAATCAGACCACGTATTCTCTATATATGACACTGGTTATGTTTCACCATATCTTTCTGTTCCTCTGATCCCTAGTGCAAGCCTCTATAATGCTGCCCAGAGAACGGAGGATCGGGGGTTCGCCCCCAGATATAACAAAATATATTCAAAGATGGAACTTGTTATTACCCCTGTAACAAATGGTAGGAAACACGGGTTCGATCACTCCGGCTGATTCCGCTGTCAATATTGGACAGACAAGACGACTTGCTTTGTAACCTGGTATTGTATTCTTCTTGAATGAAAACTTAACGGCAATAGTTGTCAGTATCCATTCTGACCACCCATCACCCGGTCCGGCTAGCCGGATTATATAGTTAATAATATTATTGTCAACATGCTTCCCTTACACGAAATAGCCATGGAAGCCTGGCAGGGTAGAAGGTGGGGTTAAACCCGGTTATAACATCACTCCTACACACACCCAATACACCTCACTCACTACTCAGCCCGCCACCAACACACTCACTACCTCACTCATCCCAGCTCCCAACTTGCATGCACTCATTCGAACTTCAACTCACTCACTCGACTCCATTCTTGAACAATAAAACAACGAAGATCCAAGTTATTGTATTCAGCAACCCGTACTTTGTAGTAAGAGGCAACTAACGGGATCGGGTGGTCAGATCGCTGACTTGGTTGACACACATGTCATCGTATCCCAATTGCGTAGATCGATACTCATGCTGTTGATCACTGGATTGTCTGGTCCAGACTTGATTATTTACAGACCGCCGCCATATAGCTGGAATATTGCGGTGTTAAACAAGAAACAAACTTTGAACAATAAATAACAACAAATTTCTCAGGTGAATGTTTATTGAAGACGTCATAGCTCAACACCTTATTGGCAGTGTTAGTGATGTTTAAGACGTTACCGGGGCCCTGGCGAGATCCTTTGTGTTCTCTGAAGGAAGGTGATGGTGCCAGTCCTACCTCCGCAGCAGGGGTGGGTGGAGAAAGCTCTGTACCACTGACGGTAGTATCCTGGGAACACAAACAACAGCAGTCACCTGATGTATTCATACACCCAAACCCTATGGCAGCGTGAATCTGTGGATATAGATCTTGGCCTTGCAAATGTTAACATTACTACTACTACTACTGCTGCTGCTACTTACTACCACTACCGCCACTACCACCGCCGCTACTACTACTACTACTACTAGTACTGCCACCACCACTGCTACAACTACTACTACTACTACTACAAGTACTACTACTAGTACTGCCACCACCACTGCTACAACTACTACTACTACTACTACTACTACTACTAGTACTACTACTAGTACTGCCACCACCACTGCTACAACTACTACTACTACTACTACTAGTACTACTACTACTACCACCACCACCACTGATAGTTCTCCTACCTAGAGAGTGTACACTGACATTACCTCCTCACTGAGAGAATCTTTAGTTGCGAAATAATTTACAACTGTAATAAAGATTTAGTATCCTAATTACCTGATGAAAATGCGTGCAGGACTTAACAAATATGCTCTTTGCAGGTGCAACTCACCGTCTCTTTGTCCGCTTTGACGCCCGTAGCCTACTGAACCAAACTGTGGTCTTTGGCTCCATCCCTGTTGACCTTGAAACTGGAACGGGCACCTGCAAGATGGTTGTCCACTGTTATCGTACTCGTCTGACTCGACGAGTGGCCACCTCTGCTTCTCCTCCACTACGACCTCGACTATGTCGACCCCTGCTGCGTCTTCCTCCACGACTCCGCCCTCCACTACTACCACGTCTATGTCCATGACTATGACTTCCATGACTGTAACCTCCGCGACTGCGGCCTCCGTACCGACGACCTCCCTCGACTGCCTCGGCCAAAGCAGTCCGTGCATCCGTAACCTATACGTTCGCGTGATCGACTACGCTTTTGTCAGATGATGACTTTGATCATCCTCCTCTGCAAACACGACCGCCACTGAAACAACAGAAAAATATTACGCATTATATTTTATTTTCTCGTGAGATCAGGAAACGTTTTCCTCGTGAACACAGATTCAATGAAATGGTCATCATATAAAGTTCCAAGGGCTAAAATGCCAGATTCGACCGAAATATGTTGTTGACACCAGACCCATGTCCAAGGGTTTCATAAAAGAGGTAAAGTTCTATATCTGAGTTATTGGGCCTTCCTTCCCTAAATACTGTTCGAAAACGGCAGTAGACCGAACCGTGAAAAACCCCGTCTTATTGCGGGTAGGGGTTGTGACGAGTATCTCTACTCCGCAGATTGCTATCTTAAGGATATAAAGATGTAGATGCAGATAAAGGTGGCACAACGTCTGAAAATAGACTCGATGTGGTCATCATGCCACGGGACTCTGTTCCTGGACAGTGACAATGGGGCGCCAGTCATTTGATCCATAGCATATTTGAGATATTGGAACGTGGTTTGGGTAACAAAACATTTCTTAAATTAAGTAATGACTCTTAAGTGTCAATCCTTAACATATCGCATGTAATATAATATTTGTAAAACTTTGTCCTCTTCCCCATGTTAATAGATGAATTCAAGATGAGTTCATGTGATATTAACATTGAGACACGCAACCTTTGCTCGTCCCGGGTTCGATTCCCCATGTGGGTACAATGTGTGAAGCCCATTTCTGGCGTCCCCCGCCGTTATATTGCTGGAATATTGCTAAAAGCGGCGTAAAACCATACTCAATCACTCACGCAACCTTTCATAAACTCACCAACAAATCTGCAAACTCACTCACTCACTCACCACCCGCCCGTCCAACCACACATCCACTCCCTGGGATATTCACACTCACTCACCCAATACCAAACCTGCTCACACCTCAACACATTTATCCACTCCCTGGTCCACCCATCCACCTACTCATTCATTCATCCACTCACCCTTACTTTCGTTTCGTGATAACACGACAATTAGTTGTCACATTGTCGCGTTTTTATATTTTATTCTGCATTTTCTAAATTCAGTTGTTGATGAATGTGCCCAGCATTTGTGCCTAACTCCCTTATTACTTCGGTGAGCACTAACATGATGCTGATAAACATATAAACATATTCAGGATCGGCAAGTGTTCGAACCAACGATCACGGGTCCTGACACAACAAAGGGACATAACTCTGGAACGTGAATTTCAGCACTTAAGGGCCACCTAGGACTCCAATGTCTTGATGGCAAGAAATGACGTGTTGTGGAACATATAAACATACTCGGGATCTACAAGGGTTCGAACCAACGATGGAGGGTTCCTGACAGCCTTGATGGACGTTTTTTGTAGCAGTCTCGAGGGCCACCTGCGACCCCGATGTCACATTGATGGCAAGAACAGATATGTAACACATGTTATATTTGGTATACACTTTCTCAGTGAAATATAGATTCTCGTACTTTAGTTAGGTTGAGCACCTATTCGCCAGCACACAAAGTCAACATCTAACCCACTCAGCCACCACGGCTGTGTTACATATGACCACTGTCTAAATGGCATTGTGTATCAAAGAAATTACATATTGTGGATTGAGTCAAAAGCTTAATTTGAAAAGCACCCAGGTGTTCATATAGTTATAGATGTGTGTATAAACCTCTGAAGACATATGGCATTGACCTTTATCGAGTTGTAAGTTCAACAATAACCATGCACATAGATATCTACAGTCCTTGCCGAGATCAGTGTGTAAATGAGTATGGTTATGCTCACCAACGGCAGCCGTGACGACAAGCAACAACAGCCAAGTCCTCATTCTCAGAATATGACGTATACAACTCTCCCCGTCAACGATGTTGCTGTGATCGTCCAACAAGTTCTGACCCCCTCGATCGGCGTCTGTAAAACAACACTGGCGGGTAAAGGGGGCACTAGGAGGAATGGACATGGGATATGGCCCTAGGTTATCAATCCGTATCCAATATCACCTGGGTCCGGTTTCTCAGATACTCAATACTGCCTGTATGTTTACATGATGATTAAACTGGTTCAAGGGTCATGGAGACCAATAGCATTGTCTGTATATAGAAAATGTTCATCTGAGGTTCCGAGATGCTGTTCCGAGTGAGTGAGAGGTCGTATGTATGTATGTATGTATGTATGTGTGTATGTGTGTATGTGTGTGTGCGTGCGTGCGTGCGTGTGTTTGTATGTAAGTGTGTATGTGTGCATGCGTGTGTATCCATGCATGCATACATGTATGCCTCTGTGTGTATCAATGCATGCGTGTGTGTGTGCGTGTGCGTATGCGTGTGCGTGTTGAACTCTCCCAAAAAAGGAAGCACATGGGTGACATTGATATGAGACATTTCAAATATTTTTCAAAATTAAACTAGTGCTCAAAAGAAAACTATACACCGCACAATATTACATAAAATTCACAAAAATATCAAATGAAGTGATAAAATCATACTGTGCCATGTCACACGTACAGACCCATCCTTTTATGGAACAAACGGCTAAACAAGTTAGCGAATCGCCGGAACGTCGAAAAAACTCCAAAAACGACTTTTTCTGATGTAACACGTATGCACGTGCATACTGACGGTATAAAACGGCCTGCGCGACACGTGAGTAACACAGTTATAAAAGAACACAAATTTGAGGCAAATCGAAGGAGAGAGTGAGATGTCGGAATGGCCCTACAAGGAGCTAAGCACACTGTCATTGTCTGAATCTTCGGCTGCACCCGAGCAACTGTCATCAGACAAAACATGTCAGACAGGCCTAAGAGAGGTCGAACATGTGTGACAACGCCCGATGATGATCGTTACATCCGGACAATTCATCTGAGAAATCGTTTTGTAACAGCGACGTCAACGACAGCAACGGTACTAGGACCACAGGCCCTCGTGTCTTTGCGAGGGATTACAGATTTTTTAAAATATATAAAGACTTGAGATGACCCGACTCGAAATGCTTCACAGTGCAATGATACATCATGACAAGGCCGGACACTTCTGGTGCACGCTACCCCCTCCCCTACAATCGTATGCAATCGATTAAAATTTAATGTAAACATAATCATGGATAATAGCCTATCGAACACCACCATGACACCTACCAATTCTTTATTGTTATTTCTGCAAGTCGATTGGAAGGGGCGGTGGGTAGCCTAGTGGTTGAAGCGTTCGCTCGTCACGCCGAAGATCCGGGTTCGATTCCCACATGGGTACAATGTGTGAAGCCTATTTCTGGTGTCCCCTCCGTGATATTGCTGGAATATTGCTACATGCGGCGTAAAACTGACCCCAGGCACGCAAGTCGATTGAAACCCGATTTTGACTCTTAACTAAACGATCTTTATACAAATGGATGACGATATATCCGCACAAAACGTGGTGTGGTCAAAGCAAGCCCTTCACTCTATGAACGGGCAGTTCTGATGAATCGTGAGCAGGGCATTGCCTATATAAGTCCATTTTGTTTTAGACGGTCATTGGTATTTTAGCTAAATGAAAGAATATCGTTATGCTGCGACTCACTGTCGTTACCCGTGAAGATCCTCGTTAGAATTGATCTTCAGTAACCCATGCTTGTCGTAAGAGGCGACTAACGGGATCGGGCGGTCAGGCTCGCTAACTTGGTTGTCACATGTCATCGTATCCCAATTGCGTTAAAGCGTTCGCTCGTCACGCCGGAAGGCCAGGGTTCGATTCCGCACATGGGCCAAATGTGTGAAGCCCATTTCTGGCGTCCCCGCCGTGGTATTGCTGGAATATTGCTAAAAGCGTCATGAACCACACTCACTCACCTCGCAAAGAGGAAAGGGCGAGAATTCCATAAAGTTGACTTCAAAGACTTATTCAATCCATGCTGAGATGAACAGTTTTGCTGGCTCATGATAGCCACAACAGATCTAGATACTCGACAACGCCCAACTGGGACGACGCCTTAACTTATTGAACGTTATATAAGCTATGCGTATGTTTACAAATCTATTATACTGAGACATTATTACATGTGTCATCTCATTTAAAGATAACAAGATAAAATTCGCGAAAATACACATATGGTGCGTTTCTTTTGGGGGTGAGTATATCGGTTGGAATTTAGAAAACAATTATATTTGCGATAAAGTAAAAAGTAATTCTGGGTTGAATGGAGCAACCATGTTTGGTCCCTATAAAAATCATTTTAGCTAATCTG